>NW_010544601.1:3418-10400 GCF_000687285.1 Phaethon lepturus
CCCCACCGCTCCCCTCTCTCAGACGGCGCCGGGGTGGGGGGTGCACAGGGTGGTCTCAACTCCCTGGCACTGCTCTGGCTTTTTAACCTGCTCTCGGAGGTGCTGAATCTTTGGCAAGCTCCTGGTGTCTGCTGTGCTCCAACTGCAGCAGCTTTCATCCCTCGTCTACATGGCTGTTACACCCTCTACACCCTTCGCTCGCTCGGGGGTCCAGTGCTGAGGTGGGACATCAAATGCCAGGGTTTGTGATGCTGTCCCCAGCTCTGACACTGACTCACTGCACAGCCCTGTCCAACTCATTTAACACCTCTGAGCTGGAGTCTCTCCCTGCGGGGGTATCGCTTTGCCACGCACTGCTCAGCTCCTTGCTGAGGAGTCTGTTAAAATCCCTGTGTTACCGTTTTGGAGAATGAAACTCTAGCTGACCCAGCAACTGGACTGCTATAGCCTTAGGAAACTTAATTAATTTTGAAAAAATGATTTTACCTGGAGTGCACAGACTATTTTACAGTTAATTAAATTTGATTTTGTCTGGAATGAGCCTTGACATCTGCAGGACTGAGATGCTTTGTGGTCCTTGCTCTGAGTGTGAGCTATCAGCAGCCAGCGTCCAGGTGCTGTGCGCTGGGACCAGCAGGAACCCAAATTCCTCGGCGGTGAAAGCAGCCAGTCATAAACAGAGCAACAGAGGGAACAGGAGACAAACTCCACGTCCATTGCCCTGCTTTGCTTTCCTCCAGCCCCCAGTCCTAGGATCTCTAGGACCTCTTCCCAAAGGTTTCCCAGCATTAGAGGTACGATACATCAGTGCTGCATCCAGAACCAGGGCAGCAGCATGACTTGTCCCTCGCCGAGGGTCACAGATTGAAGCAGAGGGCAGAGAAGCCTGGTTTGGCTCCGATAGTGATGTCGGTGCAGCATCCCAGTGGGTGATTTTTGCAGCAACAGTGCCCAGGTCTCCTGATTCCTCTGTGCAATGCTGCCCTTGCTCCATCGCTGCTCCGCTTGACAACCTGACCTCTTTCTTGGCTTTCCCTTCTCAGGGATGCTGCGATGGACCCTGCATAAAAAAATCGACCAGAATCCCAGTAACAGCTCTGTCCTGGTCAGGATCCTGGTGAAGGAGTTGGAAAGGGTGAGTGCCATCTCACAGACGTGTCCTGAGCACCGGGATCAGCCCCTCCGTGGCGTGTGCCGTGCTGGGAGGCCCGGGGGAGCAGAGGGATGGGGACTCGACTCCATCCGCAGGGCTCTGCCTCTCCTGGGGCTGGAGATGGTGAAGGTGTTTTTAGGGACCTTGAGCCTGGCTGGGGACTGTGGCTCACAGCAAAGAGTGAAAAACTCTGTGGGACACCAGGGCAGAGCCGTAGCTCATCCCCAGCTGACAGGCTGCAGAGACCTGTTTGCCCCAAAAGTGACGGTGAACCATGGACAGAGCAGGGAACCTCCCCGGGCTGCCCAACGCCACAGAAGCCAAAGGCAGCCGGCCTTCGCAGCCTGCAAATAGCAAAATGCAAAACACTTCCGACCACCCCCAAATCTCCCTCATCCCACCCCAGCCAGCTGTAGTCACAGGTAGAGTGGAAATTTCTCTTCCATGTCACTCATTTCCTCCCCAGAGGGTGTCAGAGCAGAAACATCTAACCCAGTATCCTGTCCTGAGAGCATCTGACGGAAACCCTGTGATGGGCTTTTTGTTTCATTGATTTGTCTTGTCATTTTCTGGTCTCGTGTAAACCTCTAGCATCCGCAATATCCTGGCGTAACTTGGTTTGTGGTTTGATGAGATGTCGTGTAGAAATAGCACGTTTTCTTTCTTATGAGCCTGCCTCATTTTACCCAGCGCCCTCTCATTCCGGTGCGGGGAGGAAAAGCCCACGTCCCCCCTCCACCTCCTGCTCCCCACCCTGGTGATGAGCCCCTGCTGGTCGTCCTTTGTGCAGAAACCTCCCCGTACCGTTTTCTCTGCATCTTTGCTGTTTCTCCTTTCGAGCTAGGAGGATGGAGCCGCCTTGCTCGGCCCGGCTCGGCTCCCGTGTCTCCAGCCAGCTGCTGCTCAGCGCCCTGGGGGACCACGCGCCCGCCGCAAGGCTGTCACCTCCCTCCACCAACACTCCCGTATCACACACTTGAGCCGCGTCAGCCCGGCGCAGATCCCTGTGCACACACCACGGTGCTGCGAACACCCCGCAGTTATTCCTAAGCTTTGTTTCCTGCCTTTTAAGCAGCTCTGAGGCCATTTGCAGGCTGTCTCTCGCACGCTATGGCAGTTTAGCTTCCATCAGTGCCTGGGGGAGGGATCTTATTAAGGGGCTCTTGCAAATCCCGAGAGGAACACCCACATCACCCTTGGCTATGGGTGCAGGCATTCCCCCAAAGGGCTCGAGGTCTGCAAAAACCATGTCAGTCCCTCCCCGTTATACCTATTAGCGCTCTGCTACGCTGATCTTTCCTCGCCCAGGAGGGATGTCAGGCCTCCTGGTCTGTAATTCCCTTCATCTCCCTGAAGGTCTTCTGGCAAATCAGTGTCACTTCTCCCCTCCCCCGCCCCGCCCAGTACTGCAGCAGCTCTGAGCAGTCAGTACCAACCGCAGATAATAATTTAGCAATTTCATGCTTGAGTTCCTACAGGGCTCTGGGCAAATATCAGCTGGTCTCAGCAATACAGTATCATTCATTTCATCGATCATATCTAAAGCTTTGCTGCCATCAGTTCCATTTAACTCCAATCCTTCAACAAAGCAGCCCTGAAGAAAGGTGCTGGAAATATCTTTGGGATGGAAATATCTTTCCCAGGTTCATCCAGGGCCATTCCGGTTGCTGGAGCTGTCAGTTAGAGCCAGGCTGCAGGGAAGGGCCAGGGCTGTGTCGGCTTGAGCGTCCATCTGGCTTCCCACGGGCCAGGATGGGGATGCAAGAGCATCTCTCCTCCCTGTCCACTCTGGCCCCACACCCACCAAATGTAAAACAGGCTTTTTCCAGAGGGTTCCCAGTGGTTTTACATTTTCACATGAATTTTTGCAACAGAAAGGAGCTCCTTAATGAGTTCAGTTAGAAACTTTTGCTCGCTCTCTCCCACCATGACTGCTGCATATGCCCTGAGCAGCTCTCGCTGTGCAAACCATGCAGCAGCTCCCAGAGCCTTCACGTCCCTACAACAACCCCCAGCCCTGTGATGCAGTGGTGGCCACGGCAGCATGGTCCACATCCCCACTCCCTTCCCCAAGGCTTGGCTGGCACGGGATGCCCACCAGGCAGGACCTGTCTGCCCCAAGGACATCCTGCCCACCCAGGTGGCCTGTGGAGGGACCCCAAACCCCACTTTGACCTGGGAAGCATCACCCCTGAGCCAGGGTGGATTCCCGTGCTCTCCCTGTGTGCCTGAGCTGCCGAGCAGCCGGGACCCGGCACACCCCGGGGGCTGTGGTGGTCCCGCTGCTGCCCATCCCAGCACACTGCCAGCTGCTGCTGGTGCTGACTGTGCCTTTTGGTCCCGCAGGCGGAGCGAGGTGACTTCAGACATTACATCATTCCCTTGCTGCACACGCTGATGTACACCTTGATAAAGGTAATCACCGTGGGCTTCGCTGGGGCAAGATCCAGGGAAATCAGAAGCCGCAGGATGGGCTGCTTGAAGTCACTCGGCACCTATTTCTGTGCTGTAATATCCCAGTACGCCCAGCAAAGCCCTGGGGCTACCACGGGTGGACTCAGCTGTGCGTTTCCCAGCGTGCTGTTTGATGGCTGAGACACTGTCACCTGGGACATGTATGGGAGTGACAGGTCCCTCCAGCTGACTCCTTTTTCTGGAGGCGTTCCGGTGCCTGGTGGTGCAGGAAGCCACAACTTGGCGAAAATATGTGCCCACAGCCCTTCAGCAGGTATTCCTGGAGGATTCCAAGCCATTGCAGGGCCTGGTTCTGCTTCATGTATTGCATTTAAATCCAGATTGAATTTGGTGTAGCTCTGTGACCTGCCACCCTGAGGTCCGTCGTGGGGAGAGCACCACCAGGGATCACTGCCTGTGGCATCTCCTTGTCTGCCCTTTTCTCGCTCCAGGCTCCCTGCATCTCTGACGAGCTCTGTGGCAGAGTGTATGATTTCTGCAAGAAGCTGCTCACCCTGCCCAAGCCTTTCTGCACCATTGGTTTGGACTATGCTGTCAGGCTGAAGATGGAAAGGGCAGCACCGGGTATGAGGGCTTCTCCGCTCTGCTCATGCGTGGCACGGTGAATGGCTTGGGTCCTGGGTTTGGGGGATTTCCATACCTGAGCTGGCCTTTGCCTAATGCAGCGAGCCATGGCAGGGATTTCTGCAGGGGGCTGGCCAAACGCTTGGGGGTCTTAGGGATGCATTTGGATGGGAGGGTTCCCCTCTCCTGATTTCAGGCTGCTGAGCCTTAGTTACTGGCAGAAAATCTTGGGGTCCTCCTGCTGTCAGTGTAGGCACCACCTCACTGTGAGTCAAGTCCAGCCCAAGGCAAGTGTATATACACCCTCTGTCTATATGGGAAACAGGGTGCTTATGCTCCCAGCCTGCGCATCTCAGTAAATTTTGTGGGGGTCTCCTTTTTGCAAAGTGAAGTCTCCATCTGAGATTGACTTGCAGACTGTTCAGCATGAGCTTTCCCTCCACTACCTGTGCATCAGGTTTTAGCCACTAAAACGTCATTAGTTTCTGCAGAGAACAGTCCCTTTTAGAAAGCAAGCCAGAGGACAACTCTATTTCCCTTTTTCTCTACGTTGCTCGTTAAAGTTTCTCTTCTTAAAGTTTTCTTTAATAAGAGTTTTTAAAAGCAGCCCTTTAAAACAGTGCAAGGTGCAGACACCTTGTGAGATGGAGGTAAAAGAGGAGAAACCTGGTGGAAAATTAGAGAGAAAGCACCATTCTTGGTCGTCCCAACCCATCACCATCACCCCGACCGCTCTTTCCCAGTATCACTTTGTCTGGAGCTCCAAGGTCCACCTTTATCTCACCTGACTCCTGGTAGAACAATGCCTCAGTGTGGAGAGATGGGGATCTCCAGCGGGGCTTCTCTCAAGCACCACGTGGTTCACAAGATTGATTGCACCTGAGCAACGCGGGGTGGATGTATCTTCCCCACCCCAGAGCTGGGTGAGGGTAAAGTACATCTCTCCTGATTCAGAAACGCGTTGTGCTCTTCATCTCCACCCAAGCGCTGCCCCTGATGTGGCCCCGGGGACAGAGGCCGGGAGTAGGACTCTTCCTCCTGCTTCCGACTCCACTCCCAAGCTCAAAATCCACTAAACAAAGCAAGGGAAATACAGGAAATCGTCCCTGAATAGAAGGGGTTTTCTTTTTATATAGCATGGCCTATCTTTGTCCTTGACTATTTTTAACCCTGGGCCCCATTCTTGGCTCTTTTACATCATCTCTTTTACATCATGGATGTTCGCCGACTTGGCAGACCCACCGGCCTCTACAACCAGGAGCAGTGCTGAGTGGCTCCGGTGAGTTGTGTTGTTATTTCTCGTGCTCTGACTCCTGCGTGCTTATCTTCTTGCATTTGGTAGGTGTGTTGTACCAAAGAACGGTCATTTCCGAACAAAGTCTCAAAAGCGACCCGTACCCTTACCAGGAAAAGTGAGTAGTGCCTCTTTGATTGTGGTGTTACTTTTATTTCTTTTATAGTCTCATAGTGAAATCTGTCCTTTTCCTGTGCTCTGAATTAATGTTGGATGGAACAGATAATTTGGACATAAACCACATGGCAGTATGTGGTCTTGGGGAACACAATTTGGTGGCATCCAGAGCCTCGCTAAAATGAGCTTTGCGTTAGGAGGAGCACGTTCCTCCCATGTGTCCCAATTTATGTCTGTGGTCCTGGGAGGCAGGGAGCTTTCCTTGGTGGGGAGACAGGGCAGAGAAGGGGAGTATCAGCAGCAACCCTTTTTCTCTGCATGGGATAATGGAGACGTGAGCTGCTCGTGCCAGCCCTGATGTCACTAATGGAGAATCCTCGTCTCATCTTCCTCTTTTCCCACCCTCCTGCCCCACCAGGATTTTCATCTTTGCTGATCCAGAGCTGCTGTCTGAAGCCATCTGCAACGCGCTGGTCGCCGACACGGAGGCAGCTCAGGTCTCTCAGAGCCCCCGGGCGTGCATGTGCTGCGTGATCATCCACGCCGTGCAGGCGGCCCTGGGCGAGGGCTGCGACATCAGCTGCTTGAAGGCGAGCCTCCAGGTAACTGCCAGCACTTCTGCAGCACCACGTATGTTTTTCCAATGGTCCTGCTCTTGCCGGGTGCCCCAGAGCAGGGGAAGGTTTTTTGGCAAGTGGAGAGACGCCCTCCCCAGCACCTGACTGCTGCTCTGCATCCCCAGTAGTCCCACTGTTACTTGCAAGGCTGGGCTATGAGCAGAGCTGGTGTTAAACTAAAAAATTCTTCAGCCAGCACTTCTGCAGCACCACGTATGTTTTTCCAATGGTCCTGCTCTTGCCGGGTGCCCCAGAGCAGGGGAAGGTTTTTTGGCAAGTGGAGAGACGCCCTCCCCAGCACCTGACTGCTGCTCTGCATCCCCAGTAGTCCCACTGTTACTTGCAAGGCTGGGCTATGAGCAGAGCTGGTGTTAAACTAAAAAATTCTTCAAATATAAAAGAGTTGCTGCAGCAGGAGCCAGAGGTTTTGAATCTTCAGTCTGAGTCTTCAGTTTTGCACAGCAAAGCTGGGCTCTGTGGCTGCAGTATAGGCTCCTCTGAGCCACTGGTCATTGCAAAAACATCTCAGCAGAAATGTTTCAACCACTTTTCTCCAAAACCTCCTCCAAGGAGCTGTGGTGCCACGGTAAGACAAATGTCTGGTTCAGAAAGGCAACTTTTCAGGGGCTCTCAGTGATTTCCACTCCAAAGACACCTTTGTGTGTCTGCTGTCCCCATCTCCCGAGGGTCACTTGAGCTGCCAGCTATGCTGCTGACTCCCCGAGCTCGTGGCAGCCGCGAGCACAGAGCCCACCAGCGGCA
>NW_010544601.1:10431-13379 GCF_000687285.1 Phaethon lepturus
CATCAGCTGCAAACCTGCCAGAAAAAAGCTTCAAGCAGACAGTGCAGCCAGCATCTCTCCTCCTCCAGCCTTCCCCGGGGTGAGGAGGACATTTGTGTTCTCTGCTGCAAAACAACAATTTTTGCAGGACCCATTTGCCCTCTTTCTGCCCTCTCCCGTGGCTCTTCCCGCAGAGCATCTCCTCTTTTCACGCCCCCGGGTGTTAACGGCTGCTCCTCGCAACAGGATATGCCCACGAGTGACATCGAGCGCTGGTTCCGGCAAGTGGTGGCGGCAGTCGAGTGCGCAGGAAACGAGGCGAGCGCAGACCGCAGCCAGCACACGGCGAGGCTGGAGAAGATTTACCGCGCCATCCTCTGCCCCTTGCAAGCAGGTGAGCTCCTGGCCAGCCACGCACGGTGGGTTGAGGGAGCCTCCCTGCTGTGTCCTCGCCATTGCCCTCCCATAGCTGCGCATCCCCACCTCCTGTCTGCTTCCACTTTAGCAGCACCCATCGCCGGGGTCGGGTCCTTGCAGCCTGGCTCCTTGCAGCGACCCGATTGATGTCCAGGGTGGCAAACGGCACATGGCAGCGGAAGGCAGGTTTGTCACCTGAGGAGAGGAACTGTGGCCATCTCTGCTGCTAATTCAGCCGCCCTGAGGCCCGGACACATGGCTCCGTTGTTTGCAAAGGGTGCCATGGATGTCGAACAAGGCAGGTTGGACAGACTCTCTGGTGCTCTGCGGGTGTAGCCATGGCCTAGGCTGGGGAGACACTGTGCCTGAAGCCTCCTTGCACTGCTGTGGTGGACAGCGGTACTGCCACCTCCTTCCGTCCCTGGCACTGCTGTGCTCCAGCCTGGTGCCGCCGGGGCTACACGGACCGTAACAAACATCCCCATTCTCACATAGATCTGGGGCAGACCAGAGGGAAATGGGAGTCATGTTCCCCTCTTCCTGGCTGCTCCTGGTGGAAGGTCTCTGCATCCCAACCCCCGCCCTGGAAAGAGCTGGAGGCTGTCCCGGTGCAAGATGCGGGAAGGAACAGCCAGTGGTGCAAGGGAGAGGAGTGGGACCATCTCCTTTTGGTGGCAGTGAGCAGTTGTCTCACTGCTTCTCACAGAGCCATAATGGTTTAAAAATAGCCAGCGATGGTGGGGTCAGAGGGTTTCTTTGCATCTCAGCTGAGATTGGCAAGGGAGGTCCTGCCACGTGCATTGGAAGCCCAGTGCTAGAAGAATGTTTTATTTATTCTGCAATCCCTCTACTGCCTGCAGCAAAGCAAGGTCCTTCACTTGCCCGTGCCTCAGTTTCCCCGTCTTCATTTCTGCCTTCCACTGGCGGTGTAGGTACCTTCTTATGGCTCAGTCTGCGAGCGCAGAGGTCTGTGATTACAGCCTCACGTCTGGCCAGAGGACAGCCAGGGCCGGAGAGCCCCTGAGGCTCGGCAGGGACTATCTCAGCCGGGGGCTGAAGGTCAGCACCAGTGGAGGTTCCTGTGCCTGTGCGGGAAAACCGCTCCTGTGTGTTACAAGCATCCTTCTTTCCCCCAGGCAATGCTCACCTGGGCGGGCTGCAGGGTACCCCTCTGCCCAACCCCAACATCAGCTTTCACCTCTGGACAGAAGACGACCAGCTCTGTGAGTACCCCGGGGGGGCGGTGGCGAATTCGGGTGGTGCCTGAGGCTGGGAAGCCTCTGCAAAACATGTAATTTAGCCCTGATTCTTGAGCAGTGAGTTTCATAACCATCGCACAAGGGCCAAGCTTGTGGAGACTCGTGCTGACTGCACCAGCCTTCCTTCTCGTGGGGTGTTGGGGTCAGATCAGGGGATTGGCGGGGGGAGAGAGGCGAAGGAGATGAGGAGAGGACCCCTGTGGGACAGGCTGCAGCAGGATGCGCCCAAAGTACCTGAGTGATACTGAGCTCTCTTCATGGTGCAATGTGAAATGGGACTGAAAGACTGACTCCTCTTGGACCCTCTGGTGGAAGCATTGGCCCGACGGTTGGCAGGAGAAGAGGGGAGCTGGGACAGGACTAGGGCTCAGCCTGGCTTTGGTTGTATTTCTTTCCTCGAGCTCCCTTCTGCCTGCAGGGAAGGAATTGGTGCTGTTCATCCGCCCGCTGTCGCAGAGCTGCGAGCCTGACTGCCTAAGCCAGGACCTGGACAACTTCGAGATCCAGGACAACATTTCGGACTGCGAGTGCTGCGAGCAGACCCGCTTCTCTGTGCTCTCCACCGACAGCGGCATCGAACGAGACCTGCCCGTGGCAGTCGAGGAGCCCTTTGCCCCTTGCAGTGCCGAAACGGAGCAGTCCCGGCTCCACAGGAAGGGTGGCATTAAAAAAAAGCCGTCTCCGCTGGAGAGCGTGGCCTTCCTGCAGGCTGGCTGCAACAGCCCTGGGGCAAAGCCCCCGACGAAGCTGCAGAGGAGAGCGGGCACCCCCCCGGAGCCTGCAGCCCCGCTCCAGAGGCTGCACACTGCCCGCATCGTGCTGCTGGGGGACGACCGGATCCTGGGGCGCCTGGCCCGAGCCTACCACTCCTTGAGGTAACTGGTGGCCACAGACCCTTTGGCTCTGGGGGTGTGGGGGCAGGGAGGACAGAGCGGGGGCTTTGATCTTCAGCCTGTTGAAGCAGCCAAGATGGCTGGGGACAGGGTTGGGCTCCAGCGTTACCGGGGCAGGATGGGACCCAGGTGTTTTGCACCTAAATGTGTCTGATTTCACTAGCTGCACGGCATCGTTTTGCTCTGTTGGCCCAAATGATGCACACAGAGAGTTTTCCTCTTCTGTCTGTGGAATGGGTTAAATGAGCAATAAACGAGGCAAGACGTTTTCCTATGCAAAAGGGAAATATCCTGAAGAAAAGCTGTTTTCCAGCTGCCTCTTCCCAGCTGGCTCACCTGGGCCAGGAGAGCAGCGTGGCGTGGGTCTGGGTCACCGTGTAGGCAGCAGCCTGCGGAGCAG
>NW_010544601.1:13414-27364 GCF_000687285.1 Phaethon lepturus
GGGTGGGGGACAGAGGACCCCCCCAGCCCCAGCCAAGAGCTGGTCTGCGGGACGCCCCTTACCCCCATCATCTCCCCTTGCTCAATTCGGGAACCCGGGGGCATTGCTGCCATCCTGTCACACCGGGCACAGGAGGCGTGCGAGGAGGGCACGTGCGCCTGTTGCGGAGCAGCTGTGGTCTCCTGGCACTGCCCAGCCTTGGCCAAGAGCCATGTTCTTCCACCTTCCCCTTGTGACACGGCTATTTATTTTTCCATTTCAAGGAAACGAGAAACACGGCGAGTTTTCCTGACTCCCAGGCTGAACCTGCAGTTCTACCACATCCCGGTTGTGACGGGGCAGCCAAACACCTTGGCCGTTACGGTGAGTCTGGGCTCGGCAGCTCTGGAAGCTGCCAGCAACTGATGGTGTTTTTGGAGGAAGAGCAGGAGGGTTTACGGGAATTCATATCCGTTAATGCCTTGTTCCTAGAACAAGGAGGATGGGAGCCAAGACAGGGCAGCTGGGCTCAGTTTGCAGCCTGGCTTCAGGAATCCATCAGCCCCAGAGACATTCAGGTTGCTCCAACCACCCTGATGGGTGACAACTCACAGCCTAGAAATGGTATTCAGATTTGCTTCTATGCCTCAGCTATAGGAGGGTCGAGGGAGCTTTAGCAAAGGACTGATGCTTTTCTCACCTCCCAGACGCTTAGGGGAAGCGGCCGCCCCTTACTGAGGGCTTTGCCTGCTTGGTCATGGCCCCAGTTTTAGTTCTGCAAGTCACTGCCTTGCAGTTTATCTTGGGCACATCTCTTCCTCCCCGACAGCCTCGAGACAGCGATAAATAAACAGTTGCACTTCTCACAGTATTTTAAGCTGTCCCAGAGCTGGCTGTGAGTTCTGACAAGTGTGCCATTGTAAAAATGAGTATTTCTTCTTTTCATTCTCACTGAATTTTTGTTCTTGAGCACCTGCTAAATAAGTGCTGCAAGAAATATTTTGCCATCTTCTCCAGACCAAGCAGGGAAGCAGGAGGGATGGGGGAGCTGCTCACGGGGCATTCGTGCCCCAGCTCCCTCTGCCTCCTCTCTGGCTCCCAGTGTTTTGGGCCATGATCGTACTCTGAGCTGTGTGTTTTTCCCGCAGGACCACATTGCCGCCGGCCAAGAGGAGCTCTGCGAGGTGGCCGGGTACCTGGGCAGAGCCGACCCGTGGTACGAGAGCAACATCAACACGCTGTGCCACATGATTCCCAAGCTGGCCACCATGGTACGAGGGAAACCTCCCCACCTCCCCAGCCGGGCCCATTTCCCAAACACATCTGCTCTACCTGAGGACGAGCTCCTGCCCTGGGAGCCCCAGACAGGGGCTTCCTCCCCGCAAACCCGCCCCAGGGCCCGGCAACCGGGAAGGTGCATGTGGCTGATGCTGCCCCAGCCCACAAGACCCATTTTCTGCGATGGGTTTTTTTTGGCCAAGGGACAGGAAATGGCAGATTTCAAGAAAGAAAATGTAAATGAGGCATTTTCTGAAATACCCCCAGCTCTCATTTCCCAGCAGTTTGAGCCACTGTCGATAGCCTACAAAAAAGGCTGGTAGGTGGGGGCAAGCCTTCATTTCTCCCATTCGTTTTGACTAGTCATGGCAAAGCAGCTCACACTGCCCTGGGCGACAGATCATTGCTCGTTATTTATCTAGGAAGGCGTGAGGGTTTGTGGCAGTGTTTTTGAGAAGTGACTGTGGCTGATCCATAATGTGATTTGCCCCCCCAGCCTTCCTCTCCGAGCAAACATCTTGTGACTGATCTGTTCATCACTGATGTGATTGCTTACTACGTTCGCATGGGCATCCAGCCCGTCTGCTTCCAGGTCTACGCCGTGAAGGTGGGTGCCACATAGAATCATAGAATAGTTTGGGTTGGAAGGGACCTTTCAAGGCCATCTAGTCCAGCCCCTCTGCCATGAGCAGGGACATCTTCAATTCTATCAGGTTGCTCTGAGCCCCGTCCAGCCTGACCTGGGATGTTTCCAGGGATGGGGCATCTCCCACCTCTCTGGGCAACCTGGGCCAGGGTTTCATCCACTCTCATTGTGAAACATTTCTTCCTTAGATTTAGTCTAAATCTGTCCTCTCTTGTGCCTTCATGTGGCTCTGCAAGTGCTTGCAGAGCCCCATTGCTGGCAGAGCTGTGCAAAGTCAGTGGGGTCTGGGGACTTTCAGCAGATATGAGCCTGGGTCTCCATGCTCCCCAGCCTGTCCCCTCCTTGCCAGACTCCTGGATCTAGTGACTCCATGTAGCACAGCTCAGCCAAAGATCCCAGGAAGGCTATTTCAGCATCACAGAGGTCAGCAAAGTGAGCCTTGAAATTACCTGGTAAGGACACAGATTTCCTGCTCCGCTGGATTTGGGTTTGCTCAGAGCTCTGGCACCTCCTGCTGCTTTAGATGCTGTGAGCAAATAGGAGTTCTCTGAGTGGCTTTGCCAAAACCTCCCTGTACCTTGCAGGGGCTTTGCAGGGCTTCCTGAAACACCATTTTATTTATTTCCTGCCAGCTTTTCTCTGAAATGGTATCAGAGAGAGACCTGGCATTTGATATGAAAGCAAAAAACTACTGTATTTGGCCATGTAACATCAACCTCCCATCTGCTCCTCTGGCAGTTTTCCCCCTTCAAAGCTTAGGGTGGCACCGATGCACATATCTCCTTTTAATCTACCCGTAGCCAATGTGGTAACCTATTGCAGCAAAGGAGCAGTCATTACATGAGCAAACTGGCATGCAGCTTGCAAAGAGCTGGAAGAGCTTTGGTAATTACTGGTAGAGCTTCATCAGGACTTGAACTAATAGTATGTATCTGATAAACACTTGGAGCACCTGGTTCTCAGCTTGTGTGGCTGGGGATTTTGGTTTTTTGGTGAATTTTTTATTAAACTCATTTCTTCTCCAAGACAAAAATCAAACACAAGTGAGAGAGTGGGTGACTCAAGCAGGGGAAGAGGAACTCACTCCAGATGTAGTTTTCAGGTAGAGGCATCTAACCTACCCTGTCGTCATACTGGGTGTGAGGCTGCTTCATCTGGAAACACTTTGCCTTTTTGGTTAAGACCATGCTGTTCCTCTTTGGCTGCAGAGAGTTTTCCTGGAAGTGAGGGTCAAGTCCCACAGGAGTTGGACATGTGGCTAGGAGAGGTTCTCCAGGACCTTAATATTCACATTTTGCTCAAAACAGGCCCATGAAAACAAAACAGTTAATAGGTCTGAAGTGACCAGTTGATTTAAGTGTATCACATAGAAATCACGTGCCTTGAAGCTAAGTCAGCATCTGCAGTCAGGCCTGGGAAGCTGCTCCCCTTGACCTGGGTTGCCTGTGGATGGATGGCCGGGAACAGACCCATCTGTGAGTGCGCAGTGACACCCAGTGGCAGGGGACACTACCCGTGGCTCTGCTGGCCAGGTCCACTGGCCTCCTGGCAAAGTCTGCCACGCTCCTGGGGTTCAGAAAGCAGAGCAAAAGCAGTTCTCTCCATCTCATAGGCCCCTTGGCTGCCATGATGAGGTCATAGATTTCCTTTGATGATGTCACACCTGGGTGCTCTGGAGAACCTTTTGATGTCACAGGCCCAGTGTGATGCCACAGAATCACAGAATCATTAAGGTTGGAAAAGACCTTTAAGATCATCAAGTCCAACCGTCAACCCAACACCACCATGCCGACTAAACCTGTCCTGAAGTGCCACGTCTACACGTTTTTTGAACACTTCCAGTGATGGTGACCCCACCATCTCCCTGAGCAGCCTGTTCCAATGCTTGACCACACTCTCAGTAAAGAAATTTTTCCTAACATCCAGCCTAAACCTTCCCTGGTACAACTTGAGGCCATTTCCTCTCGTCTTATCGCTGGTTACTTGGGAGAAGAGACCAACCCCCACCTCACCACAACCCCCTTTCAGGTAGTTGTAGAGAGCGATAAGGTCTCCCTTCAGCTTCCTCTTCTCCAGACTGAACAACCCCAGTTCCCTCAACCGCTCCTCATAAGACTTGTGCTCCAGACAAGTGACTGAAAAGGAGCTGTTCTTAGAGATTTTCCTTTCTTTCAGATTTTCTTCAATGACCCGGCGCAGGAGCCGGCCGAGGATGTCTTCCTTACAGAGCTGCGCACCCAGATGCAGGAGAACATCTCCCACAGAGGTGTGTGTGTGTCCCCAAGTTGAGCCCTGCAGCAGGGGCTGCCGTCCTGGGTGGAGGTCGTGCCAGTCCCAGTTCCCCCTTGCCCTGTCCCTCAGCCTGCAGCAGTCAAGGCCGTGCCAGGGGGCAATATCCCTTGTTCCCTGACAAGGAACAAACAAACAAGCCTCCTGCTTCCCTAAACATCTCCATCTCCCTCTCAGGCGCATAACATCAGGCTAAATGAGAGACCTTGTGGTCATTGGCTCCTGGTCTCAACCAGGTTTTGTAGACTATGTCTTTGGCTGGCTCTAGGACCCTCTGAAGTTGGACCAGCACCACATTTTCGTTGAGGAAACAAACTGGGCTTTACAGCCATCCCTTTTGCCATATGATTTACCTATTGGAAACTCAACTTCCTTGAGTTGCCAGTGATGGGATAAGAGTGCCTGAAGGCTGGACTGTTACAGAGGTCACATCCAGCCCTTCCATCAGTGTACCCCAGTGTCAAATCCAATGGATGTCTCCCATTGTGGTTGGGCACAGACCCTTCAGTGAGTCCGTCTCACTGGACCTGTTGAGTGGACAGAACCTCAGCTCCCGTAGGCAAGGAGAGAAGGGTCGATGTGCCAAACCATGACTGCTGTCTGACAGAGCGGATGGCTCGTCCCATGGGAGGATCCCTCTCTGCTGACCACAGACAGGTGGGATCAGTGAAACCTCAATCCCACCCGGTTGCCTCCTTGCAGAATTAAGCATGACCAAGAAGAAAACAACCCTGGATGGCCCTGGCATAGATCTCACAGTAACATACAGAAAGGTAAGTGAGGCTCTCAGCAGCCCAAAACGTCTCTGCTCACAGGGATCCCCAGCATGGCATAGATCTCCTAAAAGGAGTGCTCTGGCCCTCCTTCTTTCCTCTGGAATTGCACTCCAGGGGAGGACAAAGAGGTTGCGGTGAACTCTAAAAGCCTGTTAGCTAACTTTGCATTTGTGAAAAACTGCTCCCAGACCTCTCCATGTCTAACCTCTCTGCTAGGGTGAATTAACAGAGCCTTTCCTGCAGGTTGTGGTGAGCGACCGGGCAAAGGAGCTGGCTATGTCCCTACGCTCTACAAGTCTGGTGATGAAAGCCATCCCTGCCGATGAGGCTGAAGGTGGGTTCTTCCTGCTTGGAACCATGTTAAGAGGGTTTGCTGAGTGTTCTGGTGCTTGATAGAGTAAATCTGACCATGGTACTTAGTGCCAATTGTGCCTAGGCTGTGGGGGTTGAATCAGTGACATGCATATGTTGGTGTCACCACAGACTGTGGTTTTGCATTTTCTCATGAATGACGTGCCTGCAGCTCCCTGTAACGTGGCGTGCAGCACAACTGTAATCTGGGCTTGGCAGCATCATCCTCTTGCTGCAGCCTTTCTCTTTCACCTTGCCCTTAGCATAGCCTCTGAGGTTTCTACCCTGAGCATGATCCCACACAAACCCTTAGTCCATGCAACTTTCTAGAGTCCTCCTTTTCTGCTGTCCTATGTATCTGGCACCAGCCCCACTCAAAGCTGAGCTGAGATCGTGCCATGGTCTGAGGTTAACGTGCTGCTTCTGTTGTAGACCTGGTGTGTCTGAATGTGAACATCACTGAAATCGTTAAGGTCAACAACTTGTCGGGACGATCGTTCTCAGTAAGTAGCTGTGGATGCTTATGGCCCTGGAGGGGTCAGCCAATGTGTGGAAACCCCTTACTACAAGGTGAAAGGGGAAACACTGTGGGGAGGAGAAGGCTTTGGGACCACCCTGCTCAGAGAGTGTTTTGTAATTACTTTCCATGGAAAAGTCTAGATTTTTGAGCCAAAGACCCAAATGCCATCCCTGCTGGCCAATGCCACACAAGGTCTCAGGAGACCCTGAAGGACTGAGCTGTTGCTGGGGTTATTCTTGTGACCGCAGGGACAAAGTGGAGAAATAAAGCTTAGCCCCAGTCATCGTGGCTCGACTTGGGTAGGGGAGAGGGTCTGTAGTTTCGTGATCGACTCTATTAGCTCCACACCTCCAGCTGCAGTGCCCTCCCCAGACCCCGTGTGTTAATCCCCACAGAGCTCACGAGAATAGAAGCCATTGGAGAAATATTTTAACAAATCATAAACAAGAAGCGGGAACTTCAATGAATCTAATTACCAATTCAGAAAGATGGATATGCAAGAGATGGGACTGAAAACTTGGGCTCATGTCCTTTCTGTTTTACATGAGAGTTCAAGTAGACCCCAGAGGACTTGCTGCCCCATGGGAATGTGTCACTGCAGTTTGGGTGGCATTAAGTATTATTGTGCCGTGGTCATTTGGGCCCTGGAGCCTCTAGCCTCTCAGCTGGTATTTTTAGCTAGCCAGCACATTTCTGCTTATTTTCTCCTGGCCTTTGGAAACACCAAGGTATTGCAGCCCACGTTGCCCACCAAGATACACCATGGCCCTGGAGAACAGACCATGCCCCACATCAAACATCCCAAACCTTGCAATCTGCATAAGCATTGCCAGTTTGGAAAGTTTGCCCTTGCAAAATCTGACCAGTTTGTGATTACAGGAAAAGGACAAGAAAGACACTTCCCTCCCTAAAGAAATCACCTTGTGTCACATCTGAGGTTAAAATAAAAGAGTAATGTCATAATTTGTCCCTTTCATACCAAGTATGCACACACCATCCGTCACCGTGCAGCCAAGGGAAGGGAAGTGAGACACTCACTGGGCTCTTCCTCCTCTCTCAATCCAGGCTGTGGCAAACAGGTTGAAAACACGCAATGTCAAAATCAGGAGCACAGAGCAGAGGCCCTTCATGGTGTGTCTGGACAAGGACAGCAGAAGAGCCTACGGGAATGTGATCAGGTGAGAATGCCACGTGTGCCAGGCTCTGCGCAGCTTGCCGGTGACCTTGCATCCCTCCCTGGAAGGGCTCCCAAGGTGTCAGAGCGGTTTCCCAGCGAGTCCTAGTCCTCATCCTCATACACGACAGAAGACTGACAGGCTAATGCATTGCTTCTCCAGGTAAAGCAGGGCAGATGGTGCTCTCCTACCTTTGTGTTTTCGGGTGACAGTGAGAGAAACAAAATGGTTCTTCCATTATAAGTAAGGTGCTGTCATTAAGACAGTAGAAGGATAGGTACCTCCAGCGACGAACTGAGATCTTAGATCTCCTTAATTATATCACGGAGCTGATGCTCTCTCCACTGACCCCATTCCTCACCAGAGTGTCTCAAGCATATGAAAGTAGGGAGAGAGAATTCAGCCCTGTGTAAATAGCAGGGATCAATGTGTCTACAGTGGCTGCAGTGACATATGATGTGTTGGAAGCAAATGGACAGGTGGTTCAAGGTCCATGGGCCATGTGGAACACACATAAAATGTGAATTTCTGAGAATCAAACTGAGTCGGGCTGAGGACACTGGTTTTGTAGCCAAACACTAATACACATCAGCTCATCTTTCCAAACAAAACCAGTTGAAAAAGCATAAAAGCAGCTGCGCATCTCAATATGACAGCTCTCTCTCAGCAGTCAGTGGAGAGACCTGACGTTTAGTCTGAGATCGGAGTCTGGGCCTGAAGGGCAGATCAATATGTTACGTGCAATAAATATGTTCTTGTGCTTTTGCAGCGTGGAAGTGTCTCCTTGCCTAGAGCCCAGCTACTGCTTGCAAAAGACAAGGACAATGAAATTCAACCTGCAGGAAACAGAAGATGTGGGGCTTGTGAAATACATGCCCAAGTCTCTGCTGTTGCCTATCAACACATTTGCAGGCATGATCCAATGAAGAAAATGAGAAAAAGCTGGAGTGAGAGATGTGGTATTGGGTCATCACAAAGGAGATGGAAAAAGAAAACACACTAAAAGCCACCAACAGTGATTTTACAACGGTAATGGTGTAAAAAGCTGCAACAGCAGAGGTGGGTAGGGCTCAGGGAGGACAGCTATGCCCTGCTCTACAGCAGTGATGACCACAGCTAACACCCCCCGCCAAGGGGCAGAGCGTTGCTGAAGAACTGAGTTTTAACCTTTTGCACAAGTCAGGGAAAACCTTTGAGCTTCTTCGTTTCAGGAAGACTGGTGAAAATACAGCTGAGGTGATGGCGCTCGCTGTGCTTGTGGAGCACAGAGCAGTTGCTATCAGCGATATTTATTATGGTGATGTCTCACAGCCTGGCAGGGGTTCAGGGCCCATTGCATGGGGTTCCGCTCAGCAAACTCTTCATTCTGGCACAGGGTGATGTATTTGGGCAAACCAGCCATTATTCCCCTGACTGATTTACGAAACTTCATTGTAAGTCTGACCATAACTGGGAGAGCATGTGCGTTTAACGCAGCTTCTGTGGAAGCCAGTGGAAAACCTGCTGTTGTTTCAAAGTAATGATGAATGGAGTGAAACAGGGACATGGGAAATCTAGTGCAATATTTGGCAGTGATGAACAGGGAAAGAACAGCTTGGGCTGTCTAGGCAGTGCTGTGGGATACGCTCGGCTGCAAATGGTATAGATCTGCTTGAAGACGAAACCTTCATTGAGCAGACAATGGAGGCTGCACAACAGCTCTTTGACATCTGAGCTGTACCTTTGAGTCCACCTGGGATTTTGTTGTGGCTTCGCCACACAACCTCTCCGCCTCTGGTCTGGAGCCTCACGAGCGCTGGTTGTGTTCCTCCAGTTGCATAGTTGAAAAACCACCTACAAGCCCAGCAGCACCGGCCCTCCTCCGTGAGCTCAGCCAGCAATACCTCTGCATGGCAGCCTGCTTTGCAGTCGTGGGTTGGTCTGTGTCTGCTGCGCGGGTTAGAGATGTGGAAGTAGGAGCAGTGCTCCTGGGATCAACGGATGGGCAGGACGCCTGCAAGACTTCCCCGTTCCTTTCCTCTGCTGCTAGCACGGTGTAGGAACCCTCCCTTGGTTTGCAGACGGGCCAGGCTGAGCAGCGACGGCACAGCTGCTTCCACATAGGCGCAGACTAACGCGGCGTTAAGGATGATCGTGTAGGAGGACCTTGTCTTCATTCCAGTTAGTGGCTGAGTGAAATAATGGAAGAAATGCCGTGTGTATTTATTGACCTTCTGAATGTGATCTGTGGTTTCTGGAGTGTCTCCGGGGACTCTTCCCTAAATTCACATTGGAGGGGATTTGGAGGCATTCCTTCTATGTTACCATCATTTTTTTATTCTCTTGGCTCCCAGATAACTCATTACCTGGGTTGCCTTCACTCAGGGGTTCTTGCTTGGATCAGCAGCCCAAAGAAAGTGTCCTTTAGCTTTGTATATGTGCGTAGCAGCTATTCCCAGTCATCTCTGGCTGTCACTGATGGGGAGTCCCCAGCGCCAGCTCTGTGCTACAGGGTGATGCTGACGCAGCTGCAGTGGCACTGGCAAACCCCTCTGTTAGCCCTGATAGCTGGGGACAAATTCACCTCTCTGTCCTCTCTGTGCTGGGTCTGCCCAGCCCTGGGGAGCTGCACCTCTGGAAAGTCACTTCTGTTTAACCACCCACACCTGGAACAAGGAGCCCACCTCCAGGTGTCCCAGTCTGGGGTATTGGAGAGGAGTTTCCCTTCCACAGAACTGCTCTGAGCTTGTGGGTTGTCTTGGCTGGTTAGGTCCCAGGGAAATCCTCCTTGCGTTTCTTGCCACGTGCACAAGGCTTTAGGGGTTCAAATCTCAGACTTCCCTGGTCCCTGTCTTTGCCGACAAGCACAGGGCTGCCATGTTCCTGCTCCTGTCCTGCATTGTCACCCGGCACAGCAGGCATTGTTGCTTCCTGTTCTCAAGCTAAAGGTCTATTCAGTCTCACTTTGAATGTACCATGCAGTCCGAAACAACCGCTGAAATACACTACTGGGGGCACAGTGGCTCAAGAGCTGTCGGCAGGTGATGGGTTATCTAGCAGTGTAAAAAGCCTTCAGGTCTCAAGAAATATTTAATCCCAAACCAACACCAACAGTTGAAACATCATGTTGGGCAACAGCAACATGACCATTTCCTAAGGAAGCTATCTTGAAATGGCAGCAGATGTAGCCCTCGCTCCCAGCTGAGCCAAGCACAGTCCCCAAGCCTTAACATCTTCCTAACAGGAGCCACAAGGCTGCAAGACCTCAGCAACAGCATTTGGTTCTTCAGTACAGTTTTTCACCTCACAAGTCAAAAATTGTTGATGCCCACCAATGCCAGACTTGGGCAGCAAACATTTTGGCCATGAAGGAAGCTGAAGTTGGACAGGAGGCTCAGAAACACGTCAGGAAACGCCTGCTTGCACCAGCTGTTTTCCTCTGTGAGTTGCTGCATAGGGTAACACAGGGATAAGGGGTGACCCATGGCTCTTCCCACCTCTGCCTCTTCGGGTCTTCACTGCGGGTTCATGTACCCTGGCACGCAAGGCAAATGCTTACAAAGCCAAGAGACCGTACACTGGGTTGGAGCGTGGTCTGCAGTATCCAGAGTTTACTCTGTACAGTTGTAAATGATGTAGATGGATTATAAGTTATTTGTATAGGTCTCAGAGATGATCTGTATCAGAAGGTGCAATCCTTTTAATGCTAATTAAAAAAATTCTTGAAAAAATCAGCAGAAGCTGTCAGTTTGGTTGTTTTTTTATGTTTGCATGTGGCTGGGGTGGGTGGGGAACAAGCTGGTAAGGCATAGAAAGACATCAGTGTCATTTGGCCCTCTGTGGCTCATGTCTTCTCCTCCCCACCTTGGGGCTACATGCTATGTTGCACAGGGGGAGACTTCATGGCCAAAGAGCTCTTTTGTGAAGAGATGGGCAGAAATGTCTGAAGTGCAGAAATTTGGAAGCAGTAGTCTCTAAACCCCCACGCTGGCTGGTACACTCTGTCCCCACAGCCTGTTCCCCTCAAAGTCTGTCACTTCAAAGCACCTCATTCCCTCAGCGGGGCCAGCGCTTGGCCCAGCACACATAGGCTTGGGCTGGGAAAGGGGTGAAACACTGGCTTTCTCCAAGCATCCTCTAAAGCTCACTGATCCTACTAACCGCAGGAGCTGCTCATTGATAGAGCAGGAACAGTTCATGGTAAGGAACAGCTGTGAGAAAGAGAATTTCACAGGTTGTTTTATTTACCCCTGGAAATCGCGGGCAGCTAATGCAGATCACAGAGCAACCATAGTACAGGGACAGTGTTCTGGTATACCTTGCACCCAGGAATTGCTGGCTTCAGAGGAGCTTCATTGTCTGCTGGGGTCTGGGTGCAACGCCTGGAGGAACGTGGCAGATGGATCTCAAGGGATAAGGGTGGACACGATTGCCTGGAGACTGGGAGAGCACAGAAACCTGACCGCAGGTTATTATGAGTAACAGAGCCTGGAGGCAGAGCTTGCAGGCACAAACCCTCTTGGCACAGCTGTGTTAGGGGATTTGCCTGGCACCTCCCTCCAGCTCATCAGAGAGACTCCCAGCCCTTCAAAGTCCCTCCTGAATACATTTACTTAAGCCATTATATCACACTTGTTATATCTTTGTTATATCAAAATGTCCCCAGCTCGCTCTGCATGCCGAGCAGAGACAGAAACAGCTCTCCAGTGGATGGTGGCTGACGCCAAGCTGCCTTGGCCAGAGCCCGCATGTGTCCCTGCGTGGTGACTTGCTGTGTCACCCCACGGTGACACCTGCGTCGTGCCACGCCGCTCCCAGCGTAAGCCACGGCCGCCTCCTCCTCCTGCACAAACCCGGACCAGCCTGGGCAGCAAGCAGCACTTCGGCACTTGCAGGTAGTTAAGGTGATCCCCAGCCAGCTGCCTGTGAGCTCTGAATTCTGAACAAGCTCCTCCTTCCATCACTTCTCCCAATATACTGCCTAGGACAACCTGAAAACACCCACTGGCTGTAAATTATTAAACACTTTGTGAAAAAAGAATACGAATCACCCCTTTTCCAGGGAGTATTCTGTACTGAAATTAAAACCTTCAGGGGCAGAACGAACCCAGCAGTAAGAAATCCTGGTATAGATAATTTTTACATATGGAAAATAAATTAGTCTCCCATCAGTTCCATGTGAAAACCTACGGACTGATGGAGGGGGAGGACAACGCTGCGTGGCCGCTGTTAAAAGGTGGATCAATGTGTCTTCGTCATACGACCTCCCCAGCAGCACCACGGCAAGGTGCCAGGAATAAATCAGCTCTAACAACAGTGTTCACAGCCCCATTCATATTTCATATCCCACCGGGGTGATTTTAGTAGATCTCTGCTCAGGCAGCTCTTCCCTTTTCTTGGCTGAGCTCGCCGAGCCCTCCACGGGCACACAGTGTCCAGGCAGTCCTGCCTCCCTTTGCCCTGCGGCACTCAGAGGACAGGCCGTAAAGCCAGAGGAGAGCAGCCTTCAAACACTGCTGGAGGAAACGCAGAACAGGGGAAAACCCCCTCTTAAAGGTGTTTTGAAGCAAGGAAAATGCGAACTCCCCACGTCTTGCTTTGGGTTCATTCAAATTGAGGCTCTGCCGGTTTCTGTGCCGCGCTAGGCTGTTGGCATGTGTTTTCTGGATGACCCCAGAAGCTGGAAACAACTCCATGGGATGTCATGTTGTGACAGCTTCTGTCAACACTGTTTGCATGAACACACAGCATGACACGTGGAACAGCTGCTTACAGAGCGCTGTAGTAAAGCAGGACTATGAACACATCACTCCATGGGAACAAAACTAAAGAGTCTGTGCTGAAAGAAGGGTATCCCCCACCATGGATGATGACTTAGGAGATCTGACTGCACTGCGCTTCTGAATTCAGTGATTCATGAGCCTATTTTTACACGTTTCCTTGCATCTTGCCCACTGTGCCACAGCAGAGGCATTGCCACATCTGCTGGGACTGCTGGAGACCACCAGCACCTGAACTGTTCTCTTACGGAGATGCACGGCGTAAGTGCTCAGCAGCCTTCCCTTCCTGAGCTCCACAGGGCTTGAGAGGAGAGGAGCAGAGCAAAGGCGTTAGCTCAGTGTGGAGCTGTGAGTGGAGAGCTGTGGGGCTCAGGGGACGTAGCTGCCACGCTGATGGAGATGGGGAGGGACGGAGGGAGCTCTGACTCCTGAGCAAAGCATCTCAAACAAAACCCAGTGCCAGACCGATGCCTAATTCCATTGCAGCAACCCGCTCCATTGCCCAGGCTGGGTCAGCGTGTCCCCGGGGCTGAAAGCAGGAAGGTTATTTCGCAGGGGAGTGGGCTGGGGAGTACCCAACGCCAGGGTGTTGCCTTGGTTGGTAACATGTTGTCTGGATCTGTTGAGAAAAGAGAAAGCATCTCCCCTCTGCTTTGTGACCAGCATGGAAGATTTTGGTTCCAGAAATCGGTCCTGACTGTGAATTGAAGAGCTTAGCTTTTTTTTTTCCCCATGTATGGGGAAACACTGCAGCAAACAACAGCTCCTTTTGGGACCTGAACCAAGCTGGAACCTTCCTGCCACCGCTTCAGGGAAAAACATCCCCCACGTCCCCCATTTCATGCGAGAGAGGCAGCAGCGCTGCTCTGCTCCGTCTTGCAGCGGCTGGGATGCTCCGGCACCAGCCGCCTGGCAGGGGAAGGCACGAGGGGAAAGACCTCGGAGCAGGTGACCATGGACCTCCCATGGCCACGGGCATCCGCGTCCTACCCCGTGGAGGCCTGGGCCCAGATCTTACCCACGGTCTGCAGAACTCAGCCCCTCCAGGATAAGGATAAAAATAAATAACGGTGAGGACCGAAGACGAATGTTAATCTGGACAGGAAACATTAGGTCCAAGCTCAACATTCAGGCTGGGCCTCGTAGCCAGGTTTCGCAGGTCACGGCTCCCCGCCCG
>NW_010544602.1:0-6861 GCF_000687285.1 Phaethon lepturus
CAGCCTTTTCCACATCCTTGGTGACAATGTTTTCCCCCGTACCCAGTAAGGGATGGAGATTCCCTTTGCCTCTCTTTTTGTCATTAATGCATTTGTAAAAACATTTTTTGTTAACTCTTACATCTGTGGCCAGATTGAGCTCTAGTTGGGCTTTTGCCTTTCTAATTTTGTCTCTACTTGACCTAATGAGATCCCTGTACTCTTCTTGAGTTGCCTGCCCCTTCTTCCAAAGGTGACAAACTCTCCTCTCTTTCCCGAGTCCCAGCAAAAGCTCCCAGTTCAGCCAGGCCGGTCGCCTTCCCCACCAGCTCTTCTTGCAGCACATGAGACAAGTGGCACTGGGAGTACTAACACAAAGATTGTGGCAGTGGAAGAGACCAGTCCGATATTTTTCCAAACAACTGGATAAGGTCAGTAATGGTTGGCCTGCTTGCTTGAGGGCGGTAGCGGCAACTGTAACCCTAATTGAGGAGTCTTGAAAACTGACACTGGGACAAGCAATCACCATGTTTGTACCTCACGCTGTATCATCCCTCCTTGAAAATAAAGGACACCACTGGATTTCCCTGAATATGTTACCTCAAGATCAAGCTGTGTTACTAGAATGAGATTATTTCACACTTCCTTTGACCTCCACCTTGAATCCTGCTACCTTAATCCAAATCTCTGAGTCTGTTGAGCTGCAACAAGCTTGTCTAACCACTATTGAACAAATGTATTCCAGCAGATGAGGCCTATGGGATGAACCCCTGCCTGATGCAGAAGTGAGGGTCTTCACTGATGGCAGCGGCTACATGCCGGAAGGAAAATGAAGAGCTGGATATGCAGTGCTAACAAACACCCAGACACTAGAAACCAAGGCACTGCCCAGCAATACATCTGCTCAAACAGCAGAATTAATAGCCTTGACTCAAGCTCTGGCACCAAGTCATGGAAAGAAAGTCAATATATACACTGATTCTAAATACCATTTGGAGTGGTGCATGCACATGGGGCAATTTGGAAAGAAACAGGGCTATTAAACTCACAGGGGACTGCAATGAAATATGAAATAGAAATTGTGAGACTACTACAAGCAGTTCTCCACCCAAAAGAGGTTGCTATAATGCATTGTGGAGCTCATCAAAAGGGAAACAGTGAAATCGTAAAAGGAAGTAAGAAAACACATCAGCTAGCAGAAGAGGGAGACCAGAAAGAGTTAAATCTAGAAGCAGCTTTAATTCTAGGGTCTTGCCACCGAAATACACTGAGAAGGAAGAACAATTAGACTGCTCCAAAAGTGATGAAGAATGGTGGGTAATGCCGCTAAAACAGTTACTGGTCCTTGAGAAAATGATGGAAAATTTGCTTAAAAGACTACACCAAGAAACACATACTGAAAATGCAGAGTGTAGCAGTACATTTCTTCATTGCAAAGTCTACCTGCAGTGCCAATAACCCAAAAATCGGGAAAAAGATTATAGCAGGAAGCATGAAACAAGGAGTAACTCCTGGGGAATACCAGCAAACAGACTTTTCAGAATTACCTAGATGTAACCAATGTAAGTATCTATTGGTAGATACCTTCTCTGGTTGGCCAGAGGCTTTCTCTCACTGTACCAGCAAAGCTGGAGAAGTAATGAGGATTTTGTTAAAAGAAATTATACCTAATTTGGTATTCCAGATGGTATACCTTCTGATAATGGGCCTCATGTTATTACATTAGTACTGCAAGAAATTTCTAAGTTTTTACAAATTAAGTGGGAATTACATACACCTTGGAGACCACAATCAAGTGGGAAAGTAGAAAGTATGAATCAGGTTCTTAAAAGACAAGTTTCTATACTTTGTCAGGAAGCACATCTTAAGTGAACAGAGGCTTCACCCTTAGCTCTTTTGTGAATTCGAATAATCCCTAGTGTTAAGGAAAAAAGAAGTCCCTTTGCAATTGTACACAGGAAAGCATACCCTGTGAAACTTCTGAACGTCAAGCGAGACCAAATGCATATATACTGTGCTATTAAAGACTTACACTGCAGTCAAAGTAGAGGGAATTGACTCCTGGATTCACTGCACACAGGTGAAGAGAAGACCAGAACCAGATGAAGAAAAGTGAACCTTAAAGCCATCTGAAAAACCCAAGCTTTGATTGACCAGAGATTTTTAATAGCATCTAGGAAATAAGACTTGCTTAGAGAGAGGTTGAATGTCCAGGAGGACAACTGTTCCAGTGTTACCTATGATGAGCATTGGATAAATCGACACTACTCTTGAGAAGATGAAAATCTTGGGAGTGGTTTCAGTTTGTTTAATGTTCACTGTGTGCAAAGGAAATTTGATCCTGCAACTTATCCAGTCATTTGGGAGAATCCATAATAGTATTGGGATTCTCCCTTCTCCCTTACAGGATGGTTGGCAAGCTTACTGCCAACTGGAATCATGAGTATAATTACCATAATTAAAATTTATATTGCCTTGAGTTGTGTTAAAAGGTTAACCATACAAACTGCCACAGGAAACTAGGTGGTGGTAATGAAAAGAAATAGTAAGACATACGAGAATTATAAGAAAAGATCTCAGTCTCAAAGCGGGGAAAATGATCTGAGACACATGGAAGATTCTAGTGCGCAGATCAGCAGGAGTTAACACAATCATAAAGATTAATGAAACTGGATCTGGTGGTCAAGAAGATAAAAAAGTATTTGTACCTAAGCAGTAAACCATGAAGACTTAGCTGTTCCTGCACTCTTGAAAAAAATGTAACTGTGGTGAAGTCAGCAGAACCCACAGTAACTGGGCTAAAGGTAAAGGTGGGAGATGGTGACCACCGACTCAATTGAGGGACTATGCAAATTTCCCCCCCTTCCCCTTCTAGGAGCATGTGCGCCAATTTGAATATGCGTAACCAATAATAAGCAGTGTGGTAATTATTAGCCAATGAATGTAAACTTGGGAGGGTTCTCTGTTGTTTTCACTGATCGTGTAACGGAATAAATATGTGGTAATTCCTCGGTGTGGCGCGCTAGCTTTGTGGAATACCACCTAGCACCCGTATCCGCGCAGATACGTGGTAACAACATACCTCAACTCTGTGTGTATATTGGCATGTTGCACACCAGGTATACATACTTCTGGGACAACATATGGGTCATAAATAATCCATACGATGGCTCTCCACTTCCCAGACACATTCTGGGTATTGCACCAGCAGCAGCTGTTCTTATCATCCCATCAGACAAGAGGAGTCTTCAGCCAGTTCTTCTCTTGTGACAGACTTCAGGGCCTCAAATAAGCCTTAGTTCCCTCACATATTCATTTATGACTTTAAACTGGGCAGCAAATAACATGTGGAAAGTTTCATACACTTTTTGCTCCTGTTTTTAAACAGGTTTTTGCTAACAGCAAACCCCAGTGGGACCCTCCTCCAAGTGTGCCAGAGCTGACTGCAGTTACACACCCCTGCTGCATGGCCTCTTCATGAGCAGATTTTGGGTTAAGGTGGGTTGCACCAATATGCATCCAACCGCCTCCACCTGAGCACACACCACTGCAGGGGAGCAGGCTAGAGACCCTGCACCAGCCCCTAACACTTAATCCATGCCACATGCCAGCCCTGCTGCTCCTCCAGGCACAGGTCCCATCTCACCCCACCCTGCACCAGGCTGCCCCTTCTCTTACCTCAAACTGCCCTTGGTCCAGACCACAAGCCCCAAGAAACCACTGCCCAGCACACTGGTCTGACATGATGCTGCTGGAGGTGTCGCTCCCACTGCTGTCATAGTTGTAGTATTTTCCTGGAAAAGAGGTAGGAAACCGTTTTAAATCCATAGTTTAGGACCCCAGCTCACATGTGCTGCCCCTACACCCCACCCTGTGAGGCAGGAGTACAGTAGCTTTTTCCAAAAGGCTCTCCTCTCTTACCTTTCCCAAACCACCATACCTTTTCTGTTCCCTCCCTGGTACCTGCTCCTTCCCCTCCACTTGGAGGGATGGCATCTCCCCTCCTTCCCCCATCTCCTGCAAGGCTCTGCAACCCAAGGAGCAGCCATCTCCCTCCCAAGGGCACACGGTCAGCCAAGCATGGTTCCCCACCGGCAAGCACCCACCATTCCAGAGCATCCTCTCAAACGCCTCCTTGCCCTTTTTCAGGATGTCGGTGTATTTCTGCTGGATCTCGACGTCCCCGAGTACCTCTGCCATCTTGCACATCATGCAGACGGCTGCCAGCCACAGCCCGCCGCAGTACGCGCTGCCGGAGCAGAAGGAGAGCAGCGTCAGCAATGTGGGACACCCCACAGGTGGCACGGAGCTCCCACAAGAGATGGGGACCATGGTCCCAGCTCTGAGCTACCTCCCCACGCCATGCTCCCCATCTCCAACCCCCATCTGCCTCTCTTGCTCACCTGGCTCCATTTACCACCCACGCATCATATGTCTGGTCAGCAAAGCCACCATTTTCGATGAGCCCATCGTTATCTGTATCAAACTTCAACTCTGACTCCATCACAGCCTGCGGGAGAGGCAGGAAATGGTCACACAGCCCCTGCATTCTGGCCACCCATCACACTCTGCTCAGGAGCGTCTATCGTCTTGGGATGTCACACAGCTCCCAAGGGAAGCGAGAAGGCGGGGATGCCCCATGGTCTGATCTCCTCCCAGTACCTGGCAAACTGGCCACATGTCCCGCAAGTACAGGGAGTCATGTGTCAGGTCGTAGTCGCGGTACACCTGCAGCACAAACTTCAGGTTGAGGTCCTTCCAGTCGGCCGTGTCGTGCATCAGGTAGGCATTGACACGCTGCCACGGCTCGTCACCTAAGCAAGGACGGAGTGGGTACAGCAGGGCAGCAAGCAACGAACAACCCCGCTCCTACCCAGGCGCAAGGTCCCAAGGGTGTTGTGATCAAACAGCACTAACTCGGTGCACCCTATGCCACCTCCAGCATGAGCAGCCATCCTGCTACTGCTCAGCTTCCCGCCATCTCCCTTGTACAAGCTCCATGCAGCATGGTCTTCATCACCACCTCAAACCATCCAAGCTTTTCATTCCCAGAAAACAAACACTGTTTGTTTGAATGAAAATGTCCATGCACATATGTCTTTCCCACATATGTGTTTCCCACAGCTTGGGAGTCAGCTACCCTGAGAAGGTTGTGTGAGCAGCCCTCACCCCCTCTGCCCCCACAGCAGGCCCGGCCAAGACCCCTCACCTGGGTCCCCAACATCATGAGGCACCACGTTCTTCAGCTTCACCTGGGCTGTCTGACCACACATCAGGTACTGCCGGGGCTGGACATCCTCGTTCACCACTGTGACAGCTGGAGAGGACACGGAGCAAGAGAACATTAGAACGGCAGCAGCCACCACAGCAGCTACCTCCAAGCACGGGCCGGGCCACCAGCACCAGCACACCAGGCTGCCCCTTGGGGATCTGGCTGCAAGATCACAGCCCTCTGCAAAGGTCTGAGGGGACACCAGGCTGCTCTCAGTCTCCCCTCGGCAGGGGACATGCAACTGTCACCACCCCCTTAAACAAGGTGGCAGCACCCTGGGCTGCAAGGGAACACCAGTGGGCTCAGCCTTCCTGCAGCCCAGCAAAGGGCTGTGCTCCACTACTGGTCGGGCCACCACCAAGTAGCCTCCAAGCCCACTCAAAGCATCTGGGTCTGCAAACAACTCCATGCTTTTCCTCTGCTAGGGGCACTGAGAGTGCTGGCAAGACCAGGGACTCCTCCAGAGCAGGCAGAGCCAGCTGTGCACCCCCAGTGTGGCCAGAAGGCATCTCCGTGCTGGGCAGAGGAGAAGCAGCAACACTGGGGGTTTGCAAGTCCTGGGCCCACTACAGGAGCTGGAAGGGGATGCTGGCTCCACAGCACAGATTTCTACAGCAGATGCTGTCCCAAATCCTCCACCTCTTCCCTAGGTGAAGGTGTCAGCAGGCATCACGCCAGGGTCTCCTGGGTCACTCACCAATGTCATACTGCAAGCTGATCTGCCGCTTGGGCCACAGCATGACGAGAGCAAAGGAGGCGTAGAAGTGAACATCATAGGTGTTGTACATCCGGTACTCCTGGCCTGGAAGGACCGGGGAGATGGTGAGGGATGGGAGACCTGCCACAGGGAGGGGAAAAGAGGGGCAGGTCCTCCCTCCCACATGGCCCAGGAGACTGGGCTCTTTCCCAGCAGAGGCAGGGGCTCCCATTTAGAATTGGATTTTATTCTCTACATATAGCATCCAGTGGTCTGGAGAAGACCTCATGCCATATCCTACAGGCCTTGGTCCTGCAAGGGGTTTTGCTGGAAAAAGAGCTGCTCCCTACCCATCAGGGATCCCCCCAGCAAGTCAGAAACACCTGGTGACAGCAGGGGAAGGGTTGAGTTGGGAGCGTCCATCACATCCCTGCAAGTTACCTTCCAAATAAGCAAACCTTCCGTACTCCCGCAGGACAGGGAGGAGGTGGGAGAGGCCAGCCCCCGCCGAAAAACAGCCCCCGCCGGCCCCTGCAGGTCCTCGGCACAGCAGTCCGGGGGCAGCTCCACCCAGATGGTCCCCCCATCCGTCACGAAGTACAGCTCATTGAAGAGGGCCGACTTGTACCAGGAAGGCAGCTGGCTGCAGGCAAGAGGCAAACTCAACCACAGCGGCCGAGGTGGTGATGCTCCTGCTCTGACCAGCCCCAGAAGGCCACCGAGAAGGTTGCTCCCATCTTCCCTACCTGTTCTCCAGGATGGGCTTCTGCCATGCTTCAATCTTCCTCTCCCACTCCTCATAATGTGTCAGGGCATGATGCGACAGGGCAGGAGCGGCATCACCTCCGCTGCCAAAAAAACGGGTGTACCGCCTGCTGAGCAGGGGTTTGGTGAGTACGCTGTGGCTCAGGCT
>NW_010544602.1:6994-12804 GCF_000687285.1 Phaethon lepturus
GCTGGTGGCAGGTGGTACAAGCCCCCCCAGGCGACACTCAAGCCTGGAGGCAGGGAGAAGGGGACTTCGGGGATGTGAGCCAAGCGCCACTGGAGACAACCCACGCACCTGAGGTGCAGCTTCTCCTTGGAGCCAAAGTGAACACGAGGCATGTCCCAAGCCAGTGCCAGCTCCAGCGTCCTGTGACCCCGGGCAGGCACCCTGCAGCTGGCACACACCGCTGCTGCTGTCACCTCCCCCTTCTCCGTCGGGATGCTTTTACCTGCCGGGACAGAAAAAAAGTATTCCCAAGTGACCAAGGAAGCCCTGTGGAGGGGTGACTGATACTCCCATGCACCCCAAAGGGAATGAGACTATTTGGGCATGCCACAGCCCCCTTGCAAGCTGGAGGGTACATCCTCAGGGTTTTAAGGGATGACATTACCGCACGTGAGTAACTGCTTTTTGCAAGCAGGAAAAAAATACCTGCCATGGGTGGAGGGGTTAAAAAGAGTAAGTCATCAAAGCAGAGGCAGGAAAAGCCACCAGGTACGAGTGGAAAGGACAGAGCACCCCATGACTTCGTAACTGCGCTGCACTCAAAGGCACTGTGACTTTCTAGTGACAGTCATTGTTTCCAGCTTTTTGCAGGGTGCTTGAATTGCCCATATTTACAAAAAGCCCTGAGGAGGCTGGATAATTATATGCTGGCTCTGACATGTGTACCAGGTAAACTCATTAAAGCAACAACTTTAACAGAAGCACAGATCTTGACTATGGTAATGCCTGGCATGCACAAAGGAAAACCACATCCCAATAGCCTGGGGAGCTCTGAGCACATCTAGGCAGGAAACTTAGTTTTCCAGAAATATTTACGTAAATGCTTTATTTACATAATTTAAGCTTCAAGAAATCTTGCAAAGGCCCAGTGCCAGCATCACTAGTTTGTCAGCATCATCCTTGTTCAAAAGCTGGCAGAGACATTAGGCAAATGCTCAGCTTTTACTGCAGTAAGAGGTTAGCAGCAAGGGCTGGGAGACACCACCCTGCTTCAAGACTTCTGCTAAGGAACTAAGCAGATAACTGAGGATGGTGCAGAAGTATCATGGGAATACTAGAGACCTTCAGGGAACCAATGTAGTAACAAAAGGACAGCAAGTGATGGCAGCACCAAACCCTGAGGACTACTAAACACCTGGCAGAATGAATCTGATGTGGATCAGCTCACAGATCTGGCAATGGGAACTTGGGGAAGGTGGCTGGGCATCACCTCGGCTATTCAGCAGAAATCTCAACTCAGTGTGCAACCCTACACAGACTAACAATATACTGGTATGTGCAATTAATTGAGAACAGCCCCAAAGTGGTGCTAACAGCTTTTGGAGAACCACAAGGACAGTGTGACAAGCAATGGGAAATTTGGATGCAGCCTAAAGATACAGACAACACCAAGTTGGGTGGGAGTGTTGATCTGCTGGAGGGTAGGAGGGCTCTGCAGAGGGATCTGGACAGGCTGGATCGATGGGCAGAGGTCAACTGTATGAGGTTCAATAAGACCAAGTGCCAGGTCCTGCACTTGGGTCACAACAACCCCATGCAACGCTACAGGCTTGGGGAGGAGTGGCTGGAGAGCTGCCTGGGGGAAAAGGACCTGGAGGTGCTGGTTGACAGCCAGCTGAACATGAGCTGGCAGTGTGCCCAGGTGGCCAAGAAGGCCAACAGCATCCTGGCCTGTATCAGCAAGTGTGGCCAGCAGGAGTAGGGAAGTGATTGTGCCCCTGTACTCGGCACTGGTGAGGCTGCACCTTGAATCCTGTGTTCAGTTTTGGGCCCCTCACTACAAGAAGGACATTGAGGTGCTGGAGTGTGTCCAGAGAAGGGCAACGAAGCTGGTGAGGGGTCTGGAGCACAAGTCTTATGAGGAGCAGCTGAGGGAACTGGGGTTGTTCAGTCTGGAGAAGGAGAGGCTGAGGGGAGACCTTATCACTCTCTACAACTACCAAAAAGGAGCTGCAGTGAGGTGGGTGTTGGTCTCTTCTTCCAAGTAAGTAGCGATAGAACGACAGGAAATGGCCTCAAGGTGAGCCAAGGGAGGTTTAGTCCAGATATTAGGAAAAAAATTTTTACTGAGGGAGTGGTCAAGCACTGGAACAGGCTGCCCAGGGAGGGGGCGAAGTCATCATCACCAGAAGTGTCTGCTGCCCAGGGAGGTGGTGAAGTCATCATCACCAGAAGTGTTCCAAAAATGGGTAGTTGTGGCACTTCAGGACATGGCTTAGTGGGCATGGTGGTGTTGGGTTGATGGTTGGACTTGGCAATCTTAAATGTCTTTTCCAACCCTAATGATACTGTGATTCTGTAAAGCTGGGAACCAGTCACAGCATCACTGAGAGCTTTTTGTGATGGCAACAAGGCAGCTGGAGGAAGGGAAATCCACCCTTGCTTGGATGGTGCCCTGCAACCAGCATGGCCACCCGCTACCCCTGCTCCCCCTCTGCCTGTCCCACAGAGGACCAAGGGACTCACCAGAGGGGGAATCCAGCCTGCCGTCCTGCAGGAGATCCTGCCACACCTCTCTACCTGATCCTGCGGGATTGAATGCCATGAGGTGGGTGACTCCCGTGCCAGCCTGGGGAAGGGAAGAGTATCATCAGGGGCTGGTACTTTTCAGGGGCAGATGCAGCTTCTCCCCTGCCCCCAACAAGAACTCTGGGACCCCACACTCACTCCCCACATGCTGCCCAGCAGTGTTAACTCCAAACCTACTCACCTGCCGTCCTGCAAGCTTCACCCATAGTGTCTCTCCTGGCACCCACCCCCAAAGAGGGTGCCCTTGGGGAAGTGCCCACTCTTGCTCCAGCAGTCAGGCAAGCACTGAGGACCAGTGCCAACCACAATCCATCATACACCCACCCTTTACCAGCTGCCTGCAAGCAGCCCCAGCACATTCAGGAGGACTCTACAAGCCCCCCAGGAGGGGCCACACCACCACACCCTTTACCTTCTCCCGGGCAGAGATGGCGAGGGTGAAAGGGTTCACGCGTGTGCAGTGGTGCAGCAGGACTCCAGCAACCCTCTCTCCCTCCTTCTCAAAGGCAAAGGGCTCGTTCCAGTGTCCTCCGCTCCTGTCCTCCTTAGTTCCCGTGCCATTCTGCAGGCTGAACATGATGGAGATGTCCACATCCTCATCCCTCCCATTCTCCACCTCCCAGATGAACACTCCCACCGGCAGGCTGGAGTCCTGGCAGAGACAGACAACACTGCATATAGGGCTGGTGCTCCACGGTAAGCTGTCGGAGTACCGCTGCTTCTGCTGCTGGAGAGAACATGTGGGATGCAGTGGGAACAAAAGCACCAGGAACAACTCAGTCTCGGAGTCCGTTGCCAAGCTGGGGAGCAGCAGAGAGAGCAGAGGAATTTGGGAAGTGTGCAATACAAAACTCAGATCACAAGCTCTGGGCTAGGAAACCCCACACAGGGCAATACACAGATGGAAAGCAACGATTAAGGCTCAGATAGGTGTCTCACCACCCCTACGCTCAACAAGTTGACACAGGCTCACGTGCTTCGCTGGGGTAAGAGGAAGGTCAGGTGTGTCGGCAGCACAGCCTGCCGCCCTCGCCTGCGGCTGGGAGCGAGCAGGAGCAACGGAGCGGCGAGGCATCCCTTGCTGCCATCCCGAGCTTCCGCATCGCTGTGGGGGTTCCTCCTGCCTGGGAGCATTGCTGAGCAGAGACACAGGGAAATGTTGGGAAAGCCCGGCTGGGAAAGCCCAGCTAATAAGCAGCTCTTCCCCTGGGGATGGACAGCTAAAACACTCTCAGAAAACACCCAGCTCACAAACCAACCCATGAGTACAGGCTGAGAGTTTCCCAAAAATGCTACCACCAGATCCTCCAGGCTGTAAGGCCACAGCTCTGGACCTGCCATTCCGGGTGGACGGGAGCTGGGATGGTCACAGGACAAAACCAAAGGCAGGGAACAAGCAGTACAAAGAGCCAAAGCACAGGTCAGAGGAGAGAGGAGCAGCTACCAGAGCTAAGTACAGGGGGGAAAAAAAGGATGAACCTTCCAGCCCCCAGGAGGGGCAAAGCCTTCCAGGGTCCTGCTGCTACACACCTGGCAGCTGGCACTGGGGTCTTAGGACAGAAGAGACCAGGCCAGGCTGGGAAAGAACATTAAGAAGGCGACAAGCCTGGTTGTCTTCAGGCAGTGCCGAGCTGGGCAGGAGGGACAAGGAACTCCTCTACTGCAGCATCGCTGGACACACAGGCAATGCTTAGAGGTCAAAAACTCACCAGCTCCAAGCCTCTCCTAGCAAAACAGGACAGACTGAGCATCACACAGTACAGCCCTGTCTTTGCTGTGCCAACCCTTTCCCCCTCCCACGCAGGCAGCTCTGCCACATCCCTGCCAACCTGCTCCGTACGAGCCGTGCTGCTGCAGCGCGGCGTGGCCCAGTGCTCCCACAGGACAGGCTGCCACCAGCATGGAGCCATCACCTCCTTACCTTATAGTCATGGGGGATGACGGGAGAGACCTGGCGGCAGGTGAGCACCACGTTTTGCCCCGGGAGCTCGTAGACCATCCAGGCACGGGGGTACAGGGCATGGTAGAAGGCGTAGTGGCCACAGTAGCCCCAGTTCCAGCCTTGCAGCGTGCTGGGTGTCTCCACAGACAAGACCTGCTGGTAAACTGTCTGCCCTTTGCAACGCAGGCACACCGTGAACTGGGGAGAAGAGAAGCACATAGAGGACACAAGATGAGCCCAAGAGCAGATACTGCAACCACTCAGGCTGCTGCAGTGCTGCTCGTACCCCTCGCAGGCCCTGCTGCACCTACCTGGTTGGCGATGACTGTTTCGTAGTGATAAATGCCAGGGTTCAGCTGCCAGCGGCAGAACTCACCCCGCCAGCCACGGGTGATGGTGCCTCCCCCGATCCCGCCCAGCGGGCACCCTGGCAAAGATACCAGAAATTAGCACCCCCATTCCTCCCCGTAGTAGGATCCAGCTCAAGGACCCCACCATGCAGCTCCAGGGCCCCACAGCACTGCCCGCACCCCAGAAGCTCCTTGACCCACTCCTGCACTCTAGCACCTTGAGAGCCCCACGTGAATCCCTGCCCAGCCAGCACACAAGGTATTGCACCACCCCAGTGCCCAAACTGGAGGCTGACCGTAGATCTGCTGCAGAGGAACAGCACACAAGAGGTCAATGAAGGCAGATTTCTTCTCTATGCGGGTCTTCTTGTACCACCACCTGAAGTACCTGCAGAGGAAAGAGGTATGAAAGGAGTCAGGAGCAGGCGTCACTGTCCCTTCAGTGGCGCTGGGCAGGATGTACCAGTGCACATTGCAGCTGCCCCTCTTGTAGCGATGTACAACGGGAACCAGTGTCCCAGGGTGTATGGGGTGGCAGCGCCTGCCGTCCGTCTGCAGCATGTATCGGTCAGCAGACACGAGCAGGCAGAGCTCAGGCACTTCAGGGCTGCCTGCAAGGGCACGGCGCGAAAACGGAGCGTGCAGATACCAGAAAGCAGAGCTCCCAGCTCGTGCAGGGGCAGGATGCTTTCCCAGATGCACATGGACAAGTGGGAACACACACAAGGACTACCACCACCACCACCTCTGTTCCTGGTAGGGCATGTCCTGCTAAGGAAAGTCTGGGAGTAGAGGCACAAGCCCAGAGAAGCTATGTGCTGCTCCAGGGACATGAGCATGACTCTTCCACCTTCATGTCCCCATTGTCACACGCAGCCCTGCCACACAGAATCATAGAATAAGGACATCCAGTCCAACACCCTGCAGTGAGCAGGCACAGCTTCAACTAG
>NW_010544603.1:0-290 GCF_000687285.1 Phaethon lepturus
CGTTTCCGACACGTCCTCCGGCTTTGCTGGAGCAGCGCAGCCGGTGCCCTTGCCACGACACAGGGCTGGCTGTCACCCGCCAGCCCCGAGCGTCCCTCGGCAGTCCCCGCCAGCCCTTCCAGCTACACCCACTCATTAGCGGTTCGCGACTTGCAGCCTCGTCTTTGCCTGAAATCCTGCAATTACTCAGTGCGCTGGCTCAGCCCCGGCTCCCGCACGGCAGGGAAACAAAGGCGAGTGGGAACAGGCAGCCCGGCTGGCGCCGACCCCCCCGCCGCCCCCCGGGCGGG
>NW_010544603.1:368-1441 GCF_000687285.1 Phaethon lepturus
CGGCTCGCCCACGAGCTGTAGAGTAAGCGGAGGTTTTGTTTTATTTAACGCGAGGCCATTTTGGCCAGTGTAACATATCTATCAAAATGGAGACGGAAAGCAGTTCTGCCTGAAAACGCCGGGGCCAAATTGGCTTTGAGACTTGCGTAGTGCTGAGCCAATTAAAATGTCATAATAATGCAACCTCAGAAAAAATCGGCGTCTGCTAGTTGTGAAAGATACGCAGGAAAAGAAATCATTCCCCAGCGAGAAGTGTTTATCCAAATGGCTCTCCGCGAGGAAATGAGGAAGTGAAAAGGGAAAAACCCTCAAAGCAGCAGTAGGCAAGGTGCAAGCCTGTGCTCTGCTCCGTGTTCGCAGCACCCGTACTGGTGTCTCCGACACCCTCTGGGACCTCCCAGGACCCAGGGGGTCTTTGCAGGTCCAGGAAGGACCTGCTTGCGCTGCAGGACTGGGGCTTTGGGGTGGGTTCATTGCAAATGGCAGTTTTAGCCTCTTTGTTGAATTTCCCAGTCCTGATGAGTCTTTGGGAGACATGTGTCCCCCAGGTATATCAGCATTAATAGAAAGTGCCACTGTCACTACAGGCACTAACTCATCATCTTGATGACCCATCGATCCCGGAAGAGTTGAGCGGAGGGTAAAATAAATGTAGTTTGCTGGGATGGGAGGAGAAGAGGAGAATACTGAAGACATTTTGCTTCACAGGCCACTGAAATCGATGGAAAATGGGCCACCGACTTCAGTGGACACTGCGCCTGTGCTCACCAAAAAACGGAAGAGACGTGCTGAAAGGCAGCTCCCAAACACTGTCATCCCCCCGTGGACAGAATCCCACCCGTGTCCCTCTGGAGCTGCCCAGTGGTGCCGAGGCTCGTGCTCGGCAGTGGTTCCGAGGCTCGTGCTCGGCCCCGCCTCGCTCTGAGGAGCATCCTGGACCTGCCTGGTGCAAGATGGGGGCTCCCACATGCTCCCCAAACTGCAGGTGGCCTCCAGGGCCAGTGGGGAAGACTGTCCCCCCCACCCCTGGGCCGGTGGTGCCGTGCGGTGGGTGCTCGGGTGTGGGAGTCTCC
>NW_010544603.1:1498-1701 GCF_000687285.1 Phaethon lepturus
CCCCCGCTCCTGGGGGCTGGCTCGCTGCCACAGCCCAGTGCCGCGCTGGAGCTCATTAGCCCTGCTGTTGAGGGAAGTTAATTAGCTCAGGGAAAACGCTGTGCTAATTTGCCTAACCGGCTTTTGGGACCAAGGTTAACCCCGCCAAGCAGGCTTGGATGCACTCCTTCTGGCTGGGGCTCTGCCTCCTGCATCCGTGCATG
>NW_010544604.1:0-6340 GCF_000687285.1 Phaethon lepturus
CGCTTAAACGCCTAGCTTTGCCTTTCGAAGTTAAACAAACCACTGAGGCGTTCCTGTTCGATCTCACTGCAAACAGGGCGGTAATTCTGTAAATGAAGCTAGATCAAGAATCCAGGAAGCTTCCTCATTTATAAAATGTCCGGATTTCATGGAGTTTTAATGCAAAGGGAGCCAGGATCTTGCCACAGTGGAGATGTGGGGTAAAATGCCAGTTCCAGTGAACGTAATGGGAGCAAAATAAGCCATAACTGACACTCAAAGGAAAGGCGGTGGCGGGGAGGAAAAAGAAAAACAAGGACCAGCTATTCTGTCTCTTGTGGATTTTCATCGTGTTAGACCATGGATAGAAAACGACCTTAAGAAAGGGCCACATCTTAGTATGGACCAGCAAGCTCAACAGGATCAAAGGATCTTTACTGAAGATCTACGCTACAGCTTTTACAGGAAAGGAGAAGAATTGCTCTAAAAAGCTCTTTTAGCCCTGTCCTTGTCCTGCCCTCACATCTGTTGTCACTGCTAGCTCAGTTTTTGCCAGTTTTTGGGCCAGAACCTCAACTGGTGTAAACGAGAGTTTGAATCCATGGCTAGAACATGGGACTGCGGGGTAGTTTATTCGCCCCATTTCGAGGAGTGCCCCCCCCAATTCCTCCCCAGACCTGAAAGCAGGTTAATGTACTGCCTGAAATGCACTGTTCACCTGGGGATTCTTCTGTTTAAGACACAGAAATGAGTTGCTGAGCTGGACAACAGGTGCCGAACCACAAAACTGCACCTTTACTGGTTATTCCGATGGAGCATCACTCTCTATAGCTCGTCCTAAAACCTGTAGTCTTTTCCTATATGGCATTGAGCTGTATTACTGGCATTTGCAGGACTGCTGATAGGAAAGGAACGCTAGTGCCGTGGAGGCTGTTCCATGGCAAGTATCCTCAGCTCACTTGGTGTTACACAAGGGTATTGCTGCCTGAAAGCACATCTAAAGGAACCGTCAAGCTCACTCCCGTATGTTGTATTGAAACTTTAAAGAGGAGATTTTTTTTTATGGGTGTTTTTCATATGCCTCTTAGTTCACATCTGTAAAAAATAGATTTCATGTACTTTAGAAATACTTTTTGACCGTATCTGGAGTAAATCCATAGCACCGAATTTGTGCAAAATGGCCATATTTTTATTTCTTACTAGATTTTTTTTGTGAAATGGGATACATTATTTCTCATTATTTCCCTTCACTTACAAGCTTTAATTGTTGTCAGAGAAGACTGCGTGCTTGGATGTCTCTCTTAAAAAAGCAAGTGGCAGGTTAAAAAAAATCAGCGAGATTAGAATCTGTGTGAAATTCCACTAAATTCAGTGACAAGGTCATTTCAAAGAATTTAGGATGCGTTTCATGAGCGGCTTTGGTCTGGTGGATTAATATAGGATGCTGAGTCTCAGTTCCCCCCCACTGTACAGGAAGATTAATGCTATTTACCTCCCCTATAGGTTACCTCACTACTCATTTCTTGTGCACTGTTGTAAAAGAACAAAGCACTCCAAGGCCTTTCGGTGTCAAGAGGACTTGGAAACCTCTGGCTCACAGCCAGGCAGACCCTGGGGCCAGCTCTCACAAACATCAACGCTGAAAAACCCCAGCCTTTCCAACTTCATCGAGAATACCTGCCTGTGCCTGAAATGCTCTCTTTTCAAATGCGTGAATGCAAAACTAGAACCCAGCCCCCAGCTTCCTTCGCTGCGATCCACCCACCCTTCTCAGTAAGGCATTTCCTTGGAGCTGGTGGGATCTTTATTTAGGCAGAAGGTGGTTGGGGAGTCTTGTCTCTGTAAGTACCGTGGAGGTTTGGGAGCACGGGCTCTCCGGGGGCCATCACGCAGCCTCTTCAGTCTTGTCTGTCACTTTAGCTCATGGAGATATTCCAGTCACCACTGGAGAAAGATTCCCTCTAAAACTGCTCTTTTGCAGGTAGATTTGCTTTGCACCCAGACATAAGTTAATATTGGTTTTGAGGGTAAGTAAAGGGCGATGAAGATTCTAGCCTAAAAAACTTAGCTTATGAATTTTATGCCTGCACTGCACATTCATTTTAACGGTCCTTGCTGTGTGTTTTATTGAAGGCTGAGTCATAAGCAGATCTTACTGCTTTGGAAGGAAGGGAATGGTGTTTGGGCAAAAACATTACGTGTCTCAAATGGATCCAGCAAACGGAGACTGCTCAAGCTGTGAAAATGCAATGAGGTATCTCAGCAAAAGGGAGAATTGAAGGGCAAAAAGAAATTCCTTCTGCTGCGTTAGAGTTTCCATCACCTGAAACTTGTCTGGAATCAGTGATATTTCTGGTGATGGGACCATCACAGTGAGAAGAGCAGATCCTGCTCCCATCCCTCCCCTCCAAAACCGGTCCTGACAGGACTCCCTCCTGGGTCTCATATTTCAGCATTACGATGATGAACATTTGCTCACTGCTTGGGGCTGACACGTTTGTTGTTGTTGGGACTTGGTCAAGGAAAATATTTTTGACTGAGGTTGTTGAGGAAGAAGAGAGAAGCTCTTGTGTTATGGCAGCACCCCTGTGGGATGCAGGGTCGTCCCTTTGCAGATGTCCTTAGGAGTGTTGCCTTTGGCTGGGGAGCAGAGGGGGGAACCAGGCAAGCTGAGCTGTGCAGCTTGGAAGAAGATGCTGTCTGCTGGGCAAAATCAGCCATGCCTAGGAACGTGCAGCAGAGCGTCCACCCAGTCGTTAGAAACCACCCCCATCTCACATCATGAGTGGGACTGGACTGCAGTGTAGTGCTCGAGGAGTCATGAGGTTCACAGGGGGATCTTTCAAGCCCTTTGTCACAAACGGTGTCTTTTTCCCCCCTTTTTTTACCCCGGCTACGTTTGTGTTCCTTAAGGCAGGGACTGGATCAGGCGTTGCCTCTGGAAGCAGAGGTAGGCTGCCCTTTCTCTGGGGTGCTACTGAGCACATTCAGCGGGAAGGTCTGGCACCGGGGCAGGGGACCGAAGGCAAGGAGCACAGCCCAGGAGCAGGAACAGCTCGGGCGCGGAGCTCAAGCAGCTGCAGAGGAGTGGGCAGAATGCAGCCAGGCTCGGGATCCCCAGGCTCCGCTTGGGCAGGCACGGCTGGGTGGCTGACTTGCAGCCAAGCCTTGGAAGAGGGTAGGCAGAGAGCTGCGTGTTCGCTCGCTGATAGTTTGACTTTGAATTTGTCTAGAAAGTTAAGTTTCTTTTTATTTTTCAGGTACAGCCTGGCTGGTCGAGGTCAGAAGCTTTTTGATCTTCTTCAGGGAGCGCACCATGAGGGAGAGGCTTAGGCATACCTAATTCAAAGCTCTGGACCTTCCACCCCCTTTTTTTGGTGCAGGATGCCACTGCTGTCACACTCGGGGAGGCGGTGAAAGACCGGAGACATTCATTTGGCAGGATGTCTTTATAGGAGCTGACAAGAGGCGGCCCGAGAGTGCTCCCTCCTGCCTCCGGGGCAGGACTTCGTGGTCCCTCTGCTGCCCGCCCTGGAGTTAGGGCAGGCCAGGTTGTCCCCTGCTGCGGCCAGCCAGTGAAGTGAAGAGTCTGAGTCCTGCAAGGAGATAGCAGCTTCCGAAGGGTCACTCAGTGCCACCAGGCGCGGCCAGACCTCCGCAGCAGGGCAGGGGCTGGGCTGCCACAAACCAGTGGCTCCGAATCTTTAAGCGTGCTTGAGATCTCTTGATTTTGCCAGTATTTATACGCGCAGCGTTGCATTTAGTTAGCAAGCCCCGTCGGTGTCGTGGTGCTTCAAGCGCTTTCAAACTCCTGGTAAACTGGAGAGTCCCGCTCCTGATTCTGAGCACGGGGCCTCCGGCTGGACCTGCACTCCCAACACAGCTCCAGGTGCGCAGGCATGGTATTTACAGTTTGCTAATGTCAGGTGGATTTGTATACCCGTATGGAAAAAACCACATCTGGGTTTAGCCGTTGTTTCGTTTGGGTTTGGGAGGGTAATTTCATTCGCCTGTTGTTTGTCATTGTAACCTCAGAAGATAAAGGTCTTTAGCTGGCAGGATGAAGTGCTGCTTTGTTTTGCTGTTTATAGTGTTACATTTGGCTGGAAAGCGTGATGCTGTAAGAGTAAAAAAACGTGCAAATAACTTGTTTATCCTCAGAGATGGATGCTTTGTGCTGTAACAAGCTGTGCTGTTGCCTTCACCCAGCTTTACTTTCCCAGAATTGGGGGAGCGGACAAAGCGTGCCGAGGAAGACTTCAAACGAGCCAGCTTTTGATTTCACACAAGTGCAGCTCCACAAAGCATCACAATGCTTTGATCTAATGGTATCAACTACACACGAAAGGGAAGGAAGGTGGGAAATAAAGATATTAAAATGAAATGCCCAAGTGCAGACTTAAAGATCCCACAGCAACATTTAAGAGCAGGGTTGGGTAAGCAGGTGGGATTTGTAGGGTAAATGGAGAAGCTGGTGACTGACCACAAAAGATTTTTTTGTTTGTTTTTTTTTTTTTAACCCAGACTTTTTTGTACTTAAACACACAAAAGAATTTGATGCAATGAAATGTTTTAACCTAAACCAAAAGCTCAGTACCTTTCTGCTTGCTGCTTGGCAAGCTCCGCACAAGGCACTTTGCGCCTCTGCTCCTTGCCTGTCCCTTGTGAAATGAGATGAATGCTGCTCCCCACCAGAGCTGTTTGTGAGCCTTAATCTGGTCATCTATTCTCGATGAAGTTGGAAAGGCTGGGGTTTTTCAGCGTTGATGTTTGTGAGAGCTGGCCCCAGGGTCTGCCTGGCTGTGAGCCAGAGGTTTCCAAGTCCTCTTGACACCGAAAGGCCTTGGAGTGCTTTGTTCTTTTACAACAGCGCACAGTAGAGAAGGTCCCACACGAGCAAGATTACCTTATAAGAATTTTTCATTTGGTTAGAAACTCCTTTTGTGGTGGGATCAGAAATGAATAAATCTCTTAAATAGCCCCCCCCCCCCCAAAAAAAAACCCACTCTGGCAGAAGAAGAACGTCCGTGCTTTACTGTGCCAATATGTCACCAGATGTCCCCGGGGAGGACTTAGAGCCAGGTCACTGTCTCCACGGACCGGTGCTGGTGGAGCTCCCCTGCGCAGGCAAGTCCTCTCTGAAGAAGGACCCAGATTTGAGACCAGAGCTTGCAGCTCGTGCTTGGTAGGCAAGGTCGTTGTGCCTCAGGAAGAAGTGGGAGATCAACTCACTTATGTGCTATTGGAAACTAAATGAGCCCAGCTTTCTCTCCTATGACCAATTCTATGCATTTTTTTTCGGTAAATATGGCAAGGCGTTTGCTACCTACCACCACATTCCAGCACGTGCAGTCTTCATGCAGTTATTCCTGTGGCAGTCCTGTGCATTTGGGAGCAGAGGTGTGGAGCACCTGTGCGGTCAGGAGACTTTCTGAAAGAAGGGGGATTGAATTTGTGTCGAGTTTTGCTTTGTGTGCGCTGCGTTGCACTTCCCGAGCCTGCCCGATGTTGGCTTTGCTGTAACCATGAGCTAGTGTCAGAAATTACGTCTTTGGAAAAATGTAGAAGAAAATTATATGCAGTATCTTTTATCAGTGTTAACAGTAGAAGAAAATGCTTAGATCAGTGCTTAGCCTGCCAGTCCTTCAGAATCAGGAACTGTCTCCAGAGAGTTTAACTTTTTAAGCAAAGTAACTTTGTCAGAATTACACTATCAGACAAACTTACTGCTGGGCCTGAGCAATGAGCTTCTAAAGCTTCCAGCAAATTTCTCATCTCAGGCCACCAACGTGTTGCAGAGATGTCCAGGTGAAATACGTGCTGGGAATCTCAGCTAGTTTAGAAAAAGCCTGTCCACTTTTCTCAACAGGAGGAAGGTACCGGATTTACGCAAACCCCAGTGGCTGCATCGCCTGTCCCCAGATCCCCCAGCACGTACAGCTGGGTGCAGACCCACGTTTTCCCTTCACTCCCGCTGGTGTGGGTGCCGCGGCTTCAGCGAGGTGTTTCGGCTTGCTGCAGCCGGAGCGCGCGGTAGCCAACGGCCGCCTCCCGCCAGCAGCGGTTCTGCAGCTGCTGCGCAGCCGCCGCACCCCTCTCCGGACGGCTCCGCGAGCGACGTGATCCGGAAATCTCTTACTTACCTCACAGCAAGCATTTGAAGTGTGTGAGAAGCTTGATTAATTAACATTTGTAAGACAGTGAGCTCTCCCGAGGAAAAAAAAGCCGTGAGGGGGTGGGGAGAGCACAGCCAAGTGTGGCCCGCGGGGATTTCTGATTTTTCATTAGAGCTGGCTGAAAACTTCCTGTCAAAATACTGACTGATGTGGTTTCGCTCAGAGCCGGGGCTGGGGCTCGGCGC
>NW_010544604.1:6367-8663 GCF_000687285.1 Phaethon lepturus
AAGAAGTGGATTATTGTCGTGTCTGCATCGTCAGGAGCCAGGGATCCGCCCCAGGTGCCAACCCGGGTATGTGTGTGTCTGAGGTGGGGTGCTGAACACACGGTTGGCTGAATCTTTCCACCAGGAACACAACAGTTGTGCATAACTGTGGTGACTTTTCTAGCATGGACCATCTGAAGTAAATGTTTTGACTCGGTTTTACTCAAATAACATCCTTTTAGTTTAAAAAGTAAAAATAGCAAAATAAAACATCTGCACAGAACAGTGTGCAGTCCTGTCTCCAAATTCCCCCCTCTCCTGCAGTTCTGCTGGTGTAAGTGCCCGGTATCTCCACTGGCCCAACGGTGTGACCTGCTGGGCACTGAAGCCTCGCTGCTGGCCGAGCGGGAGTCGTGCCTCAGGGGCTGACACTGAGCTGACGTCCAAGCCTGAGCAAAGCCCGGCTCTACCCAAATCCAGGCAGGAGAAAGCCACTGTCACTTCTGTGCCAGCTGAGCTGCTGGGCTGGAAAAGTCATTCCTGTAAGTAAATGATTAGTAAATGATTGGCCTCTATCCGGTGACTCCATCAATAACTCTAACACAATCTGTGAGCATAGCCCCAGAGAAAAGTAAAACAATTTCCTTCCAAAAAGACCATCATTAGCTGGTCTGATGTCAGCATAGCCTCGCAACTCCAAGGCTTTGACATCATCTCATAAATTAGGAAGACTTTCAGGCCAGACAACACTTTAGTAGTCTGTGTGGGCATTGAAGGGCTGTCGTAATGAGCCTTGCAAAATAAAATCTGACTATAAAAAGGAGGAAATAACTGGTTGCCTTCAGCATTCAGAAACACGTATGAGGCCAAAATTATCTTAACAGATGTGATCAGATCCCGGCTCCTTGTAGCACATATCTGGAGTTAGCAGCTCTGTGGTTACCCATGGTAGGGATGAGAGGAGATACCTGCCTCGCGTGGGAAGTAGTAGCAAAGTAAGGAGATGAAGAGAAAAAGAAAGTCTTGCTGTCAGAGTGAAGTAAGGTTGCAATAACTAATCAGGTAGAATAAGTGTCCCTTCACTTTGCAAACAAATCATGACCTTAGTTATCTAGGCCCTGACCTTGCTTCCCCTGAAGTCAGTGCCAAAGTGCTCCTTGACTTCACCACTGCACAACAGGCTCCAGCCTGGTTTGTCCGTGGGTGATACTCTGGCCCTTGCAAATGATCCGTGGGAGCGGAGCGGTGAGCAAGTCAATACGGTTCCCGGTGCCGATGATAAAGCTGGTCTCATGGGAAGTTGTTGTGCCAACGCTTTTAGCCAGTGAACTTTTGGGCAGCAGTCATGCAAATGTTCAGATTCATTTAGATAAGCAAGTAGCCCAGAAAAATCAATGGAATCACTTAGATGATTAAAATTTCTTTGTCCAAAGTGTTTCTAGCCTCTGTACAGGTCCTTGGTCTGTATGGGTGGCTTGTACACAGATCTGTGCACTTGCAAAAATTAAAAAAAAACTTTTTCATTAAGAGGACTTGCTCTGCTTGAATGCAGAGAAGGTGGCTATGAGTAAAGCAAGTTATTATTTTCTCGCTGGCATATGTTGTTTCCAGGTCTCTTTATGTTGTAGCATACAGATACTGTCAGTGAGAGACATGAAAAACTGTTACGCCAAGCTCAGTGAGTCCCTGATGCTCACAAGTGCATTTTCGTTATTTTTAGTATTTCCTGGAGAAGGGCTAAATCCATCCATGCGCAGAAGATTGCAATTGACAGCGAGAGGAGGCACGCATGTGTTTCAAGACATGTGCCTGGGGTGGTGGTGGTTATATAAGGGCTCCTTTGACATGGCCAATTACATAAAATGACGATACTGGAAAGGAAGGCAATAAATGAATGCGGAGAAGGAATCTGTTTGTAGCCACGGAGCCTGTGTCACCGCAGGCGATGGGAATGAAGCAGAAGGATCGCCGGGTTCACTGTGGCTAGGCCTGCCCAGTAACCCCCAGGTGCTGCTGACTGGGAGCAAGCGAAGCGGGAATCCTCCTGCTGCAGCCCCTGCGCCTGAGGGCCATCGGCGACCGCGCGGCCATGCCTCTGCAGGTGCTGGGGAGGAATGGGGCCGTGAAGCACCCCAGTTAATAAGATGCAATCTTTGGAAAGCTGTTTCTTTCATTACATTTTTAACAGAAACGCCTTCACTGAGCTGCAGGACACGTGGCACGGCCAGTTCTGCCACTGCAGCAGTAGGAGGGGGGAGAAGTGCTGGTGCTTGTTTACCGGTGCAGCGTGTGCCCAGTCCAGAGAGGACATATGCAG
>NW_010544604.1:8694-11973 GCF_000687285.1 Phaethon lepturus
CCCGGTGGAGCGTACGCGCCGGCTGCGGGAGCTCAGTCCCCAGGGTAGGATCCACAGCTCTGAAATCCCTGAAGCTGGCACATGGGATCGAGAAAGGTTTTTCTCAGTGAAAATAAAGTTCAGAATTGTCTGGGCAGGCAGTAGGTGATCGGCCCAAATCCAAACGTGGACTCTTCTCAGCGTACAAGGAGACCTTCACCACTAGAGCACGCTCACTTTTCTCTGTAGGGGACACTCCTGCTCTGGCATCACCGCTGCCTCACTGGTGTAGCGGCACCGTGCCTGCTGGCAGGAAGGGGGAGAGGACGGAGGTTTGTGCCACTTGGCCTGTCCTGCTGTATTGCAGGCAAGAAATCAGAGCTCTCCCACGAGAAAGCCATAATGCCTATATACTTCATGTCTTTTAACCTATGTCAACCTTTCCACGTGTGAAGCCCAGCACTGTGACCAACCAAAGGATCACAAAGGGCCAAATTTTGTCCCTAGAGCAAATACATCCTTGTCTGCTGTGCAGTTTCCAATGAGCCATGCTCTCTGTGCCGCTCGCACAGTAGTGACTCCTCTGTGACACAGCTCTTCTTCGTGAGACTCCTTAGTTTTGCTGTTCGCTGCTGTGGACCATGTTTGTGTCTTCATACTGATGCAGTCACCAGGTTCGGCAGCAGGAAGGAGCACCCACGTGTGAGGTGGACATCAGGTTTGGTGAGGCTTCGGGAGGTTGCCTTCCCTGGGGAAACACACATCTATCAGCTTTTGGTTGGTAACCACTGGGGTGAACTGGGGTATCGGGGCTTCCATCCCCAAGCTGCCTGCTCGTGCACGGGAGCATGACACGGTCTGTGTCTGTCTCAGCATCACCCGAGACCGTGAAGTGCCGGCCGGCCGATTCTAAAGTATTTCCAATAGATGGTGCTGCCATGCCACCGAAAGCTCAATGTGTGCCTGGAGGAGCGGCTTTAGAGCCGGTTCCCCACTCCCCATGCTTCCCCCCGCGGTTTCCCGGCTGAATTGCAGTGGTTTTTGTTTTCCCCACAACAATCTGCACAGACTTTCCCTGGCTTCAGTGGTTATCCCTAGCAGCCCAGCAGGACACTGCCTAGCGGGAGCCAGCCTGCAGGTCTTCCACCTTTCCGGTCACCCCACTTAATCCGCCTGCCTTTGCAGACGAGCTGTGACACACCACAGACTTAGGGCGAGCCTGGTGTGGACATCACTGCTGCATCCAGGGATGTGGGAGCAGCTATGCCACACGCCATCAGCATGGGGGCTTCAGCCAGCCCCTTGCCACGCTGCATGGCTCTGTTCTGGCATTGCCACCCCTCCTTCTGTCTAAATGTTATTTATGTTGTTGAGTCTTTTCTTTCTTGAGATAGTGGCAGGGCTTTTGATATCCCGGGGCTTTGAAGACTCATGGGGTTTAGGGTTGGCAGCAGTGGGCTCTTCATGTCAAGTTGTGATGAGCAGTTATGTTGGCAAGGGAACCATCCTTCCCTGGGTGGCTTGGCCCAGGGAGGGATGTTTCTTGTGTCCTAGCTTTTCTTCCCTGACTCCTGCCCACCTGCTCATACTGGAGGGGTGGTAACATCCTGTTGCATGGACCTTCCCCAGGAGACATTTCTCCAGTTCTGCAGCCACTGGGGAACAATAAAGGTCAGGTACCATCTGCAGCCTGGGGGAAGACTGCCTCGGCTGCCGGCTGCTCGTCAGGGCCTGAGAACACTAACAGGCCTTAATTGGCCCTGACCAGCCTCACCTGGGGCCTCCCCTGCCCCCACCTGTGGGCTGGGAGCACTATTTAAGCTCAGCCCGGGGGTTTAGCCCCTTCCTGGGCTGTGTTGTAAGCTGGTCTCCAGCTCAGCCACAGCCATGCCCTGCCTGGCCGAGGAGCTGCCTCATCATCGTGAGCTTGCCTGGTGATCTCAAGCCTTGCCGGAACCCGGTCGTGACATCTGCGCCTGCCCTACTCTCTGCGCTCAGGTACCGTGGGGTGCTCCCCCACCCTGCCATCTCTTACTGCACCCACCCTGAGCGCACGGCTGGCCCTCGCTGTGCCCTGCTGGTGCTCCATCTCTGAGCCGCACGGGTGCTGCAAGTGCTTCAGGCACGGGAAGAGGCTGCTTATGTGTGGAGGAGGTGGTTTGATTTTGTCAGTGCTCGGGGAAGGGGAGAAAGGCACATCTATGTGTGGTGTTAGTACTTACCTGCCTGCTCCCTGCTGCTGCTGCTCGTGGCAGCTGTGCTTGAGCAGCTTAGTGTCTCCTCGCCGCTGGCCCTGGTGGAGGTGCAGGGTGCCTGCCTGCCCCTCTCTGAGCCTGCTCCTGTTTCTACATGACTTTAGAAGCTCAATTTCCCTCTGATGTGATCTGACAAATTCGTGCCAGGGAGCAAATCTCACAAAGAATTTGTGAGTTGTGGGGAGCTTCCCCCTTGACAGTGGGGGAATTGCTCTGGGGATCTGCTCCGGGCTGGGCACCCAGCATCGCACCAGGCCGTTGCTGGGGCCCCACAGGAAAGTTTTGGTGCAACATCAGCTGTTCACAATTTTGAAAGACTGTTGGGGTCAACACATGTAAGTTTGCTTCTTTTCTTCATTTAAAACTGATATCCTTCTATTCCCCTTTGCTCTGAAAGATTTGGTACTTTCGGAGCACTTTACAAACCAGTCAAGTAACCTTTAGGGGCTGCCAAAGAGTGATGTGGGGAACTGAGCTTTTTTGATAAGGGCTGGAGACTCTGCTTCTTGTGTCGGTCTCAGCGAGCGCACAGGTAAAACAGCATCGCTTTAACACTGCTACGTAATCTTTCTACAGCTTTGACTAGCAGGAATTTCGTGGCTGCACCGAGAGCTGCCGCTGGCTTCAGCGTAGCTAAGTGGGTACCTGTTAACCCCCTCAGTCTTGCGCAGAGCCTGTGCTCCCGTGCTTGAACAGACGCGGACGTGTGAAACGCTGTCAATGCTCGTACCTCGCCGGCCCAGAAGGGCCTGGGGGAAGCGGTCCTGCGGGGCAGCAGCCCGGGGTCAGCGGTGCCCTTTGGAGGGCTTGCTCCCTAAAGAGGAAGGGTGTTTAAGTAACAAAAGAAGTTGGTAAACTTTAAGCAACAAGGTTGGTTTTGCTGTGGAGCCTGCAGAGGGAGTTGCTGTGGGTGCAGGGCCGGGGGCTGCGGTGGGCGAGTGCCGCCTCCTGGGGCGGGGCGGAGGGGCCGGCGTGGCGGCGAGAGCGTGGTCAAACTGCCACAGCCTGGGGGATGTGCAGTCACCTGGTGTGTAACGCTTAAGCA
>NW_010544605.1:0-3266 GCF_000687285.1 Phaethon lepturus
GCCTGTAGCGTTGTCATGGGGTTGTTGTGACCCAACTGCAGGTCCTGTCACTTAGCTTTGTGGACCTCATACAGCCAGCCTTGGCCCATTGATCCAAACTGACCAGATTCCCCTGCAGAGCCTTCCTGCCCTCGAACAGATCAACATGTCTCCCCAACTTGGTGTTTGTATACAGATTCTATAATGGAAAAACAATCTGTTATAGGATTCCCCCATACCTTGGGAAGGCAAGAAAGTAATTAATTTTTATTAATATTAATGACTGAAGGAATGTGGTTTTTTGCAGAAGTGTAAAACATTAAAACACAACAATAAATCATCACATTTTCTTAAGAAGTAAGATATAAGTGGTCTTCTCAGTTAAAGTAGTATAAATTCAGAATAACCCTACTCAGTGATTTACTCCAATCTGCCAAATGATTTAACCTAATGTAATCTTGATGTAAGATCAAAATCTACCCCCTTGTTAAAATCAGGTATTCATAAATATAAATTTGATAACTCGCTTTCTAAATCTGCCAGAAATTTAAGTGATGTCCACAAATACTGGATTTAAAGTCAAGGTATATAACTATACTTCAACGAAAGTATATCAAATAAGGTATGCAAACTAGGAATTGTGAGTAACAAAAATTTGTGTTTAACTTCAGAGTTTTTTTATATGGTTATAGCTTAAGCACAGCTTCAGGAAGAAATCCTGAATGTTTACATTTCTTGATTGTATGAAAAAAAAACCCAAAACACCTTTTGAGAAATTCTGTGGATTTGCTATGACTGTAATTGACAAAGAGCAGTCTATGGGGCAGCACAGGTTCAAGTGGAGGCTTATTTGTCCTCCTTTTACTAGCAAAGATGTTCAAGGTGGAAAACAGCATGTGATATAACACTTACAAGCCTGACTGAACCTGCAGTGTTGGCAGCCTGTAAATCAACATCATTTAGTATATAATGTAAACATTCTCACTACAGAAACAACAGACTTACTAAAATCCCAGATTGCAACTTTCACAGTGTTTTTAGGATAGAAATTTACAGTATTGTGTTACCACTGAAGCTGCAATGGTAAAATTCTATGACACACGTCACGTTTCAATTATTGTCTGGGTTCAGCCAGTACCAAACACCAAACAATTCTATCAAAATACTCTAAGGTACATCTCCTATCAGAGTAGGAATTGGATACATTTATCAAAGCAAACATTTTGTGCAGAGGTCACACTTCGAAAGTTCATTCCATCTTTGGAGAAGTCATCAGTTCCAGTGGTATCCACCTTTTAAATACGTGGGTTCTCTCTCAAACCTAGGGAAGAAACGAAAAGAGAATTAACTTTTAAGTGCAACCAGTGTATGTCAAATCAGTCACCTCTCAGTGAATTATAATGAGTGTACAAGCTAGTGAATCAAAGTTATCACTTTGTAAATCATACCAGGATCAAATCAATGTCAGATACACCACATGGCTGAGTAGTTATTTCCCCAGTAAATTAAAATCCTGATATCCTACAGCTGCTAACATTTACAAAAGCAATTATATTCCAAACTGACCTGGTATAACTTGCTGGGAAAAAATCTGATGTGGTAGTTTTTTAGGAAGTCATTATACTTTCCTTTAGAGGGAAGACAGCAAAAGCATTGGATTTTTCATGTGTCCAATCTAATACTAATTCTAATGTGGTCATCATGCTTTATGGAGCAAATCACTAAGTAACAAATACCGCACCCATATGTGGAAAGTCCTTTTGCTTTATGAAGTTTACTGTAAAATAAACAGCTTAGCAGAAATGCATTTACTGAGTCTTAAAAAATACACTTGATATTAGAAATACTAATTTAATATGATATAATGAAGTTGTTCAATCACAAACAAGTAATCTCATACAATAAGGTTGCTCTAACAGTCTTTGTAACAACTTTATAATACTTCAAGTTTTTATCATTGTATTTTCCAGATATGGAATTTAAAATATAAAATTTTATGTATAATTATGTAATTCATAACATATATACATTTAAATTTGAGGTAATATTATTTTTCAGTTAATTGAAAAAATTCAAAGAGGTCAAAATGTTCCAATATCAACCTAATATACTTTTTAACTTTGAAATTTTACATTTATTACATTTTCATTTTATATTGTGATTTACCACATAAAAGTTAATTGTCTCACTCCAATCAATTTTACAAAAAAAATGCTTTAAAATTGTATTTTGTATTCCAATTAAGAATGAAAACTAATGTTTAAAAAGTACTGTATTTTGAGAGATGAAACCTCATCTTCCTATGGAACTACCCAAGAGAAATCACTTTGAAGTAGTTTCTCAGTACCTTCATCATAACTGTTTTTGGAATAAATAGCATACACTAATTTATATTTTATTTCTCACAAAGTTTTTTTCTGTAATACTTAGGCCAAATGATATAAGATGCTGCCCTCAGAAGCTAGAGTTACTATATTAGTCCATTCCCTAAAATGTCAGAAACACAGAATAGGAATCAATTATGTCCTGCAACATTACTGAAATATTGTACTTTCAAAGCAAAGAAAGTGAACATTCCAAAATGAAAATTCAAGTGACAAAGAACTGAGATTATAAAAAGTCTGCAAGAGTGTCCCATAGATTTCCTTTTTTTTTTTTTTTTTTTTTTTTTTTTTAGATAAAGAAATTTGAATTCTAGGGCTGAATGAAAAAATAGCAGTAAATATTGATGTATGTCTTTTGGATGGAGACATTGGGGAAGAGATGAATTTCAGGTAGAACAAGCCATTCATTTAACCATTATTTACAATGAACTGAGTTATGGAGTTGCTGGGAACTCTTTAGTCAATTCTCTCTCCCCTAACATGGATGTGCTGTCCATGACAGTAAGAAAACAACAATATTTTACGTAGATAACTTCCACATGTAGCTTCCAGTTATTCATACAGGTAGTCTGGAAAGTGAAAGCACACAGCAAAAACTTTAAGAAAGGGAACATTAAGAAAATAACTTCACAAACCATAGTCATGTAATCCCATACCTTTCTAGACCACTAACCCTACTAATTGGGAATAGTTCCTTAAGTTATAAATTTTACATCCTGTATTGAACTAACAGAATATGTTTCTGTTTAAATCCCATATAAGTGTAGCAGAGGTGGTATTCAAGTTTACAGGCTAAAAAAACCACTGAGCCAGCATATGTGACTTCCAGGACATCGACCAAAGCTGAAGCATATAGTGCTAGGCATGTCTGTTAAGATATTAAGATCATCACCTTTCAAACCC
>NW_010544606.1:0-12828 GCF_000687285.1 Phaethon lepturus
TCTTGTAGATGGGCGTCACATTGGCAAGCTCAAGTATTCTTATGTCTTACTAAAAAATTTTATATTCATTACCTCAGCTAAGACTCGTGATGAGTTTTGGTAAGTTAACATTGATGGAACGGAAGTAAATTCTTGTGTATGCCAGCATGAAAGCTAACATGACTTAAATATACCTACGCTGAGCTGAAATACATGGACACAATCTCTTTGGGAACATCATGCTGACTCCTTCATGTATTCTAAAGCTGAATTATTTAAAAGGAGAAGAACAGGAAGGATGTTGCACCCCATCAGGGAAGCGCCAAGATTATGTGCTTCTCCCCTTGGCCGCTTCACTGTTTTTAAAACATTCCTCTGCAAGATGCATTATCTAAACACCATCTATGCGTTCATAGACACATTGAAGGGCTGTTACTATACAGACATTGCACGTTTAGTGTCCAACAAACCAACTGTGTCTATTGAACTTGCAGGTTTCTGTGTCTAACTCTTCTCCACCTGACAGGGTAGAGGAATTCTCAAGATACGCCCAGGTCAACTGAGTCACCCAGAGCAGCAGTAACCAGTCCATTGCTTCAGTCAGTAGTCATAGTTAACAATAAAGACAGAGTAATTTTTCTGGATACTAACACCAGAACTTGGTAGAATATACTAAAAATGTTTTATACAAAGAAGAGCATTAGAGTTCAGATATTTTGGAATTTTTTATGTTTTTGTAAAACATAATTATTAGACCTGCTTACATTATGTAAAACATAAATTTAATGACCCTTTGATACTCCAGATGGGTTCTTTTTTTTGCCACAAAATGCATCACAAATTTTTCTTGGGTAGATGCTTGTTAACACCTACCACAGCTGCATTCACAGGACAGCCTCAGACCTAAAAGGAACAGCAAATATCCTGGATAAAAGAGGACCATGGAAACAAAAAGAATCTGCCACAGCTCTTCCCCAGTGTTGGGTGGCTGAACAAGAAGGTAGTTCTGTCTTCTGCTGACTGTGGGCTTATAGCCAGGGACTGAACAAGAGTCAGCTGTCACTGAATATAGGTCTGCCAGGGGAAGCAACAAATAGCAATTGTTGAGCTTTGTGATGAGATAATAAAATCACGATGTCATTAATACTTGTACTAAGGAAACATTTCTACAAGGATAGAAAAACCCACGGGCAACAGAGAGGCCCTTGTCATGTTTTTGAGCTCATCCCCAAGAGAACTCCTCAGGCAGATATGTTCTCCACGTTATACTTACTTTTTTACTTTCAAACTCTCAAACCATCTGGCCCATGACAACCTGCCACCCCCTTAAATTGCAAAGTCCTCCCTGGCAGACAGTTTGGGCTGCTTTACAATAAGAAGATGAAACTCAAGGGTGTCCCAGAGAATCTTAAAAAGTGATTTACCTTAAAAACAAGGAACTCACTCACCCCCTCAGATTAATTCAAGTCATAAACATCACAGAGAACAACAGAGTAATGCATGGAGTCGTCTTGGATTCTTGAGAGACAGAAGGTTAAAAAACAATTACATGTTTTCACGAAAGACAAAATCCATCAAACTTTTCAAACCATCATACCATCAAAATCATTGCTGCTATTCCCAAAATGTCCCCAAAGCACCTTGCTTACAGTAGGGCAGCTACCCAGATATTCAGGTGGATTGATTCTACTTGCAGTAATTTTGAACACAGCACAAGTACAGATAAGGATGTAAGACTGCAAACAGAGAAAATAATTAGAGACTTTAAATCTCTATGGATGTGCAGTCAAAAACTTTGTTTAGTTGTAGAAAAAGGAACTGGACTGAGTTCAGAGAGCAAAAAGTGTGTGCAGATTTGGAGCTGTAATGTTGCATCTTAAGAGCTCAGTTTCTAGGAGAAAGGTGCACTTTAGAACTAGTTAGAAATTATTTGTTGAAAGCATTTTTTTCAGTAAAACTTATTACTTCTGTTCAAATTAGCACGTTCAGGAAGATATTAATTTTTATTAAAGCTTCATTTTAAAATTAGATATTTTGATATAGCTGAAAAGTTCCATTTGAACATCCACATAATGGAACCTTTTCTTTGAACAATGCTTAGCTTTCAGTGAAATCTTCATTTAATAATGACATTTTAAAAAAAAGTTTTAAAACCTAAATCTATTTAACCAAATCAAGTATCTCATTTGACACAGATGGTTACTTTGATATTTCTCCCAGCAGAATTTGGGCTATTCAAAAAAATTTCACTTCTGAAATTTCAAAGCAGACAAAATTTTGGAAAGATGCAGTACTCAACAGAATGAAACAACCCAGTTTTACCCAGCTTTCCAGTTCCAGTCTTGATCATGAAAGAGGAATTGCCTTTGTGCAGTGCAGTGCTTCCCAAAGCCACCATAAACCACAGCAGCATGTGCTACGACACCACGGTGCCCCTGTCATCCTTCATAAAAAAAGTGCTTACTGGCTCATCTGCTGACAAACTGGTAGTCCCTACGGTTGGTTTCCGTATATCCTCTGTGAGTCTGTAAGACTTGCTCTGGAGGTTTAAAAAACACAATACGTAAGACACTCATGAACTTATGGTTGCAAAATATGAGATTAGGAGAAACAACAAAGTGCAGCTGAAAAGCTCTGTTAAGAACTTAATATTTTCAGGCTGTTCCAGAAGCAGTTCTCTGATACAGATGCAGGCATTTCTCCAAGATTACCTGTCATTTCCTAGGGACAAACACAGAATAATACAATTCCCAGTTGAGTCATGGGCTGAATTATGGGAAGTGTTCAAGAGCAGGTTGGATGGGGCTTTGAGCAACCTGGTTTAGTGGAAGGTGTCCCTGCCCATGGCAGGGGGCTAGAACTAGATGATCTTTAAGGTACCTTCCAACCCAAACCATTCTATGATTCTCTTCCAACATGAGCTCACCCCTCTTCGCACTGAAGCCTACAGCATGACTCCGGTGTACTGCACCTACATTCAGACTACCTAGTCCAGCATGGAGCTCATACACCTGCTAAACCTGCCTGAGATGCAGTGCTGTGATCTCTCCTGCCATAGCTAGACCTCAGATGGCTGGTTTAAACCTAAATTATGCTTGCTCTACGCTGCATTCAGTGCAGTGTTCAGTGAAAGTCTTTCTGGGGTCAGAACCCTCAGGAGATGCCTGCCAACAACCCTACAATGTGTGCTTATGTGGACACATGGGGCTGTGCAGCAGGAGCCTTCTTGGCCTTTTTACCTATGCAAAGAGAGGTTGTTGAATTGTTTGCTTCTTTCCCCTTACACAAGCAGCCAGGCCACAAAAGGGTGGTGTGGATATGAGACCGTCCACCCTTTCACAGGGAGACAAAAAGCTCTTTGACTTGGTAGCTGGAGCTTTCGCAAATGGTACAGGCTATTTTGCTCAGTCTGGCAAAGAAAATGTCCCGGAGAGCTGGTCCAAAAGCAGCAGATGCTCAGCAAATCTCAAGGCCTTGTTGAATTTGAATTAAAAAAACAGTCATGTAATAAAATAATATAAATCCTAGGTAAACTAATGTAACATTAGCCTGTATCAGCAAACAGGTTGACTTCTGTTGATACATACTGTAAAAGTGCAGGTTTTAAAAAAAATGCGCTGCTGAATAAATATTGCTTTTCATCCACTAGTTTTAAAATTGAAGCTAAAACCCCCCAACTTCTGCAGAACATGCTACTTAACTTTCAGAAGCACCAATCATTCACAGCTACCACACAAACTTCTGACAATCAGGTTGTTTTGAGGTTAAATATCTTTAGGCAGATTCAGATATTTATTATTAAACACCCAAATGTTAGCCAAAATTGTCTCAGTCAAAACTCATACAGTAATTTGATGCAGTAAATCCTGACACCTGGATTTTAATCAGGCTCTTCTGTGAGCATCACGTGTTGAGACTACTCCTGTCCCTACTATTTGGTGATAAACTTAGCTAAGTTTTGAAAGTGTTGGCCTTTGGGACAGGAAGTTTTTCATACATCTTTAGGGAATTATTTTAGTGTTCAGAATGTTCCAACACAAATTTGCCAAACTAACTAAAATTAGTTTTCCCATGACATCCTATGCATAATTTTCTCAAAATTAAAGTGCTACCTTCTTAACTAAGCCACAATGAGTGTTAAAACACTCAGAAGCTGTGTATTACAGTAATAGTCTCATTATTTGTGTGCTGCAATTAAGTGATGTTACCAGCTACATACAAGTTTCCCACCCACACGTAACGTAGATTTTGAGATTAAACCTATATTTGCAGCTGTATTACTGTCATTTAAGTAAAAACGAACAAAAATAAAACCAGGAAATTGTTGCATTCTTGACAATCCAAATTAAATAACTACTTACATGCGAACTGCCCATTTTTCCTTAGCCTGCGTGTGGAAGATGAAACTCTTCTGCTCCTCAATAAAACAAGCATTCAGACGGAATAGCCAACTTTTACTAGGGCAGCTAAATCCTACCCAACCCTGGGTTAAACAATAACTTCTGACATTATTTAAATTCTAGTCATTTCAAGGTGGGGTGTATTCATCATTACACGGTGGCTTTATTATCCCTGCTATCTAATATCACATCCTGTGGGGTCATGGAGCTGGCTGGTTTCTCCAAGGAAAATCAGGATTTCACAATATAAACCTGGAGACTATACATACTTATTTATCCAATTCTTATTACAATGATTTAAAACATATAGAAATGGTAGTGCCAAACCCGAGCTTTCCAAAGATTTTATAAGGAAGTATGCCTCCTCTGAAGAGTTTGTATCGTTCTGGTGAGACCCCACCTGGAGTCCTGCGTCCAGCTCTGGAGCCCTCAGCACAGCAAAGACATGGACCTGTTGGAGCGGGTCCAGAGGAGGCCACAAAAATGATCAGAGGCGTGGAATATCTCTCTTGTGAGGACAGGCTGAGAGAGTTGGGGTTGTTCAGCCTGGAGAAGAGAAGGCTCTGGGGAGACCTTACTGCAGCCTTCCAGTACTTAGGGGGGTGGCTTTTAAGAAAGATGGTGACAGACTTTTTAGCAGGGCCTGTAGCGATACGACAAGGGGTAATGGTTTTAAAGTAAAAGAGGGCAGATTTAGACTGGATGTAAGGAAGAGATTTATGACAATGAGGGTGGTGAAACACTGGCACAGGTTGCCCAGAGAGGTGGTAGATGCCCCATCCCTGGAAACATTCAAGGTCAGGTTGGACGGGGCTCTGAGCAATCTGACTGAGTTGAAGATGTCCCTGCTCATTGCAAGGGGCTAAATGGCCTTTAAAAGGTCCCTTCCAACCCAAAGATTCTACGATTCCATGATTCTGTGATCTTATGGGATTTATTGGTATTTAGTATGTCATTGAGGACCCTCATCTCATACAAAATATTTCAAACAGAATCTCACTTGCTTGTGTTGGGTTTATGTGGCAAGGTTTTGGTAGTGGGGGTGTTGCAGGGGCGGCCTCTGTGAGAAGAGACCAGGGGTTGCCCCCATCCTGGACAGAGCCTGTGCCAGGTGACTCCAAAATGGACCCACCACTGGACAAAGCTGAGCCCCATCAGCAACGCTGGCGGTGCCTCTGTGATAACATATTTAAGAAAGGGTAAAACATACTGCACAGCAGCTGTGAGAGAGGAATGAGAAAAATGTGAGAGAAACAGCCCTGCAGACACCAAGGTCAGTGAGGAAGGAGGAGGAGGAGGTGCTCCAGCTGCTAGAGCAGAGCTTCTCCTGCAGCTTGTGAAGACAACCACAGGGAAACAGGTTGTCCTCCAGCAGCCCACGGAGGTCCACCGTGGAACAGATACCCACACTGTAGCCCACGGAGGTCCCCACACCAGAACAGGTGGATGTGCCCTGAGGGAAGCTGCAGCCTGTGGACAGCCCACGCTGGAGCAGGCTCCTGGCAGGAATGGTGACCTGTGGAGAGGACCCCACTCAGTAGCAGGTTTTCTGGCAGGTCCTGTGACCCTGTGGGTCAGGACATGTTGCAGCAGGGGAAGAACATGAGGAGGAAGGAGCAGCAGATACAAAGTATTATGGACTGACTGCAACCCCTAAGCCCCATCCCCTGGCGCCATTTGGGGGGAAGAGGTAGAAAAGTTGGGAATGAAGGAGTGAAGTTGAGCCTGGGAAGAAGTGGAGGAGGAAGGTGCTTTTAGTTTTGTCTTTGTTTCTCACTATCCTGCTCTATTTTTAATTGGCAATAAAGTAAATTAATGTCCCTATGCCAAGCCTGTTTTGCCCATGACAGTAACTGGTGAACAATCTTCCTGTCTTTATCTCAACCTATGAGGTTTTTCATCTTCTTTTCTCTCCTTCTTTTGAGGAAGCGGAGTGAGAGCAGCTTGGTGGGCACCTGGAAGCCAGCCAAGGTCCTGCTTTAGCCCTCAGATAAGACACCCAGAGAAAAATAAGAGAAGACAACAATTACACTTGAATTTATAGCAGTTCAGGGGAAAACAAAAGTATCTATGTGACTACCTAAATAGTAAGCAAAAGAAAATCACTGTGTTAGCAAAAGTGCAGTAATAATTCCAGGCTTTAAATGGTTTGACAATACCTCCCTGCAAAGACCTCGCTATCATTCAAACACACTTAAAAAATAAAGGATCAGCTTTGAATATGGTATTCGATGACGTGCAATGTAAAAATCAAATGTGAGTATGAAGAATTTTATCCAGAATGCAATGCTTTGTGGTAACATCTCAAAGGCCTCTTCAAAGACGTTACTGAGCTGGGAACTATCCACTACTTTCATAATATTTTTGGAAATAAAGCCGTCCTAACAGACATTAAAGGAAATACTAAATAATAGTATATTAGGAATACTAGTAGTATTTAGCATTAGGAATATTATTAGCAGTACTAGTAGTATTACTGGTAGTATTACTACTACTACTAGTATTTAGTATTAGGAGTACTAAAATTGGAGATAAAGCAACTGCAGGGTTTCTCTGGAATCTGCCAGGTCAGAGGGTACTCATAAACTCAAATACAGACTGGTAATCCTACTGGTTGTGAGTGAAATACAGCAGCCCAGAAGGTGCAACTCATTAAGGATTTAAAACAAACTACCTAAACATGCAAATATGGTATCAGTAGGAAAACTATGTGCTACTCCCACTGATCAACTTGGTTGATTTAGTTTGTGTACTGGGAGTTTAAAAGTTTGTATAATTAACAAAAATTAAGGATTGTATGGTACTTTTCAGTTTTGTAAATAACAGGACTGACTCCCTGCAGAAGACCCGAAGACCGTACTGCTGTGGGTGACATACCCAGGCAATGAGACAGTGGCATCTCTTGGCATCTAGTGAATGGAGTCTGCCTCCACCTATTTCTTCCTTTTTTTGCCAGCAGGATGGAAAACTGAGGGATGCGTATTATGCCATGGCAAGGTCAAGCAGGCTGGATGCAGAGGACAAGGAGGCACTAAGGGCTTATCAAATCAATGTCTATGAACATTCTCCTCCGAAAGTTGGAGCAGGGAGAATTCAAAAAGGTGAAAAGGAGATGAAATATTATCCCAGGTAACACCACACACTACAGTGCATAACTGTTGATTGACAACATTGCTTCTCTGGAGATTATCGCTGGTGACCACCAAGCGAGTCTTTGCGCTAAAGGTAACCACAAATTGCTTAAAGCTGATGGGCCTTAACTGAGGCTAAATGGAAGAGGAAATTAACATCTTCACTCTAGTGAAGTGAAATAATGAAGGACCAAGGTGGTAACAAGTAAGCACTAAATGAAGCTGAGCTTTGCACTTTTTGCAGAGGATATTTGTGGTAGCAGCGTGCCCACAGGGGTGGGCAGCGGGATGGTGCTTTGCCTGTTTGCAAGAAGACACAGAACTTTCCCTGGAGAGATAGGCACCTGGACTTCCGTATGACAGAGAAACACAGCTTGTGGATTACATCAGAGTCAACAGAATTAATGCCTTCACCAACCTTGATTGCAGCATTGGTGTGAGCTGTGAAATGGCTCTTAGAGTGGTAGTGGTGCCTGGCATTCCTGTTCAACCCCACTGATCCCTGGTGAACCTGTGTGCGATACAGAATTTGCAGAAAGTAGACAACCACAAGAACTCAGAATAGTATTTGGAGATTTATACAGACCAGACAAAAAGGGCAGTGGGTTGTCCAGAGACTGATCAGGCACTATCAGGGACCAAAAGATTTTCAGACACGTTTACCAAGACATTCACTAACAGGGATAAACTGCAGGAAGGACTTAAGCTTTCAAATGTCCACTTTGGAGAGAAATTCAAGGTGTTGAAAACTGGAGTGGAAGTCCTAAATAAACAATTCAGCCCACCAACAAACTAACTGAGCTAAAACCAGGCATTTACAATGAATTTGTCTCCAGTTGGAAGTCAGTGTCCTTGAAGGAAGTCACTGTCCCATTCCTAGATATACAAAAAGCATTATTTGTGAGGAAAGAATTCCCTGTGAACTATTTGGTCTTGAGATCTGATCAATAGCTGTCAATTTGAATAAGCAGCTCGAAGGTACTGCACAAATCACTCCTGGAAAAGAGACAAGAGTTATCTTGGGGACTGAATGTTCTTCACACGTTGGTGAAGATGGCACACAGCTGATCAGGCCAGCCAGGACTAGAAGAAATGAGTAAAAGAGATCTCATTGCAACTTCTCAGTGCAGGTGCTCAGTTCAGAGGAGAGCTGCACTGATTCAGCTCAGCTAGCTCTTTCAGAGCACTATATTTTACTGTGTAGATATGCCTCAGCTACCTGTTGGTGGGAAAAGCAAACTGGCAGGCCCCCACCAGTCCATCAAGCTTGTTGAGCACACTGGAATCAACTTCTGTCTCAGGAAATAGAGGAAGTCACTAGAGGAAGCCAAGCTGCTACTTCTTATTTTAAACAAGGAGGAACTGGTTGAAAATCCAGAAGAGGAAGGTAATTGGTTTGAAAGTGGTAATGACACAGGGAGTTATTGCAAGGGAAAAACACAAAATACTTGGAATAAGGAAAAAACTCCAGACTTTTGAAAAGTCAGTGAACCAAAAGATAATGTCTAAAGGTGATCTCAAGAATGAATGCTGCTGAGAATAACTGGAAGAGAATATATTAAAACCCAAGAGGAATATTTTCTCTATAGGAAGGAAAGATAGAAAGCATAGTAAGAAAAATGTGTAGCAATATGTCTGCAACAAGTGCTCTTTAAGAAAATCACAGAATCACAGAATGGTAGGGGTTGGAAGGGACCTCCGAAGATCATCTGGTCCAACCCCCCTTCCAAGGCAGGATCACCTAGGGCAGGTTGCACAGGAAGACATCCAGTTGGGTTATGAAGGTCTCCAGAGAAGGAGACTCCACAACCTCTCTCGGCAGCCTGTTCCAGTGCTCCGTCACCTTCACGGTAGAGAAGTTTTTCCTCATGTTGAGATGGAACTTCCTGTGCTGCAGTTTGTGCCCGTTGCCCCTCGTCCTGTCACTGGGCACTACTGAAAAGAGACTGGCTCCATCCTCCTGACAGCCATCCTTAAATGAAACCCCAAAAGACAATAAACCATAACTGAGGCTGTATGTAGATACAGAACGTGGGAACCATTTTAGAAAAACAAATCAACAGAATGAGTTACGAACAGCAAGATACATCAAAGACAAAAAGAAGATGTTTTAAAAATATCTCAGAAGTAAGGGATAAACAAAGGTAAGTGGAGATTTACTACAGAATGTAGAAGGAGAGCAGCTAATGGATGATGCATACCAGGCTAAAATGTTCAATCCTTGTTTTGCTTGTCCTCACAAAGGAAGATTACTCGTGCCAGAAATGAATGCATTTAAGTAAACAGTCATGTATACCAACCAGAATAGAAAAAAAAAAAAAAAAGAATATTCATGATAGATAATGAGGAGCACAGGTCTACTGGGTGCTAAACTAGGGGTAGCAATTTCTGAACCAGGGTTGATTACCTGTGAGCACTAATGCAGGTCAGGGAAAGTCATAAAGGACTGGAGAAGGCTACACATAGTGCCCATGTTCCAGGATAAATCTGTTCATTGTTGTAACTGCCTGAAGGGTCAGCTGGAGAAACCACAAACTGCACAACATCCTACACATACATATCCATCCTGAGGAGCAGAGCTGGGAGAGAGTGGATGTTGTTTTACTGATATCCTAAGGTTTGGAAAAAAGGATCAGGAGCCTGATCCTCAGTGCTCACACATGATTTACATCAATGTGGTTATAACTTCAGAGTCCCATGACCTCAAATGAAGGTGCAGGAGTTCAGAGTGTTTTATTTATGACCTTCATTTAGAAAGTGAATTTGAATCAGTTGCCTGCAAATTCTCAAACTCATTAATAAACACAGAACAACTTTGTTGTATAGTACCCTTTCTGGTAACAAATAAAAATCCTGTTAAAAATCAAGTATTTCAACTATTGGCTTCTAATCACAGCTCAGCTCAATTATTCTGCCTCTCTGAAGATCTACCCACGTCAGTAGTTTCCTTTTAATTGTCTTGGTTTTTCTTCCCTTTTGCCAGTGCTATGACTGAAAAGTCTGAGGCAGCCGATAGGAGTATAATGGAATAGGAATACTGCATACATTACTGTTATTCTGAGCACCTGAATTTTTAGCTTGTTGATTCTCATGTCTGTGTCTTACTAAAAATATTATTCAGGTGCTGGTGCCACTAACAAGATAATTTACCTCAGAACCATCCAAGAAAAAAATTGTCCTGCCCTATTGAGAGGTGTGTCTAATTACTGATATCAAAAGCAAACAGACAGTATCAGCCAAAGACCTGTACCATCTGGTTTATGTGGCAATGGGCAAGGCAAAAAGAATTTCTTATTAATGTCTTTTCATAGTTTATTTATAAACCATTGTAGGGTGTGACAGAGAAAGGCTTATACGAAACCTGACAACTAGGTTTAAAAGAATTAAGGATGAGGTCAGGTTGGCAGGCTGTGACTGTGTTCCTGGATTGAATCGTGCTGGTGATATGAGCAGGGAGACCTTATTTGGGACTCTGCAGATTGTGTGAGTTGCTTACCATCTCCTCAGTTGCAGGGATCTCTGCATGTCAGCACCATGGGGCATGTCTACAGGCTGAGCCTTTGTGTTTTTGCAGTTGCACAGAACTGGGATCCAGAAGATACCGGTAACGCTGAAGAAGGAGAACTGGGTTGGTAGTTCTTTGGGGACCTACTCAAAGATAACAGAGCACTGAGTTTCTTTCTATTGCTGTTGGTCCCCTTTCAGCTCTGCCACCACTGCTCCAAGGTTAGTATTGTGCATGCAGGATAACAGCCTTAAAAAATAAAAAGCACAAGTGATCGGGGCTAACTTGCTTTGTTTATTCTACTTATATAACAAATAATTCACTAAAATGTTGTGTAGTATTAAAATTATAGAGCCTTTCCCCCATCTGTAACTCCTTGGCCCTTAAACAATAAGAAAATACTTCTGCATGGGGAGTTGGCACTGATTTTGACACCGATAAGACTTTAAATGACTCACAAAAACCTAAATCCTAAGACAAGGAGGGGCACCTGCTGCTATTTTATTTGAAGCAGCTTCCTTGATGATTGTCCAGGTCCCTATGGATTTAAAAAAAAAAACCAAAACAAAATAACCCCCAAACAGGCTCAAGGAATAGGCCCATGTGAACCTCATGAGGTTCAACAAGGCCAAGTGCAGGGTCCTGCACCTGGGTTGGGGTAACCCCCGGTATCAGTACAGGCTGGGGGGTGAAGGGATTGAGAGGAGCCCTACCAAGAAGGACTTGGGGTCCTGGGGGATGAAAAGCTGGACATGAGCCAGCAATGAGCGCTTGGCCCAGGCAGCCAACCATCTCCTGAGCTGCATCCAAAGCAGCGTGGCCAGCAGGTCGAGGGAGGGGATTCTGCCCCTCTACTCTGCTCTGGTGAGACCCCACCTGGAGTCCTGCGTCCAGCTCTGGAGCCCTCAGCACAGCAAAGACATGGACCTGTTGGAGCGGGTCCAGAGGAGGCCACAAAAATGACCAGAGGGGTGGAACAGCTCTCCTGTGAGGACAGGCTGAGAGAGTTGAGGTTGTTCAGCCTGGAGAAGAGAAGGCTCTGGGGAGACATTTTTGCAGCTTTCCAGTACTTAAAGAGAGCTTTTAAGAAAGATGGTGACAGACTTTTTAGCAGGGCCTGTTGCAATAGGACAAGGGGTAATGGTTTTAAAGTAAGAGTGTAGATTTAGACTGGATGTAAGGAAGACATTTATGACAATGAGGGTGGTGAAACAGTGGCATAGGTTACCCAGAGAGGTGGTAGATGCCCCATCCCTGGAAACATTCAAGGCCAGGTTGGATGGGGCTCTGAGCAATCTGAGTTGAGTATGTCCCCACTCGTTGCAGTGGGGCTGGACTAGATGACGTCTCTTCCAACCCAACCTATGATTCTGTATTAATCCACTTGCTCAAGAACCTGTATGAATGGGACAGACTGCTGTTGCTATTCAGGTCTGCAAGCTTTCAGTCCCCACACTATGCAGACCACACACAGTTGATGTAGTCCAGGGCCACTGCTAAATGAAATAATCATCTTGCTCATTCCTTGTGAAATGCTTATTTCTGCTCCTGTACCTGCCCTTGCTCTGAGTTGTCACTAGCATTTGTCCAGATGCATTGTGAACAGCACAGGGAACCTCAGGCTAAGGCTGACCAAGCAGGTGAGGTGTTTTAGGCTTGGATCCGTTCCTCATCTGTGTCAGGCCACGGGCAGTTGTGTTGGTGTTCGGGGGAAGTAGCCATGGTGAGGGATAACCTTTTCGAGGCATAAGCTCGTGTAAAAGCACAGCGCTTGTCGGGCCTCCTCACTCCCGCCGGTTGCTGCTGCTGCTGC
>NW_010544607.1:0-251 GCF_000687285.1 Phaethon lepturus
GCCATGGGACAAACCCTGGCCCCGCCGCACTGTCCCCTGCTCATCCCGGGGCTCTGCCCTGCAGCGGGACCCCATCCGCCGCGAGTTGCTTCATCTGCCCCAGGGACACGACTTCCCTAAAGGAGAAAATTAATGACGCAAATTCCTGGCTGCAGGGCTGGGGTGGGCACAGGCTGCCCAGCGTTGGCATGAGGCTGTGGGAGCTGGCAGCCCTCCGGATCGGGGTGGCCTGGGCATTCTTGCTGCCACCT
>NW_010544607.1:376-602 GCF_000687285.1 Phaethon lepturus
CTCTTGCTGCCACCTCCCAGCCCTGCCGTGGGACCACCAACTCGTACCGCGCTGTGCCGTGCCGTGCAGGTGAGAGACCACGACCCCCCGCCAGAGTCTGGCTCCCCTCGGGGGGCTCGGCCGTCACGGCGAGGCTGCTGCCTGGGCTGAAGTTGAACGAGGAGGGAAAAATACTTAAAAATCGAGGCCAAATGGGTCAGTTGGTCACGGCGACACAGGCTGGGTT
>NW_010544607.1:1100-4025 GCF_000687285.1 Phaethon lepturus
TTGTGATCTGGCCCCCCTCCCCTCCAGCGCTGCCGCTCAGCCGTGAAACCTATTTTTAGTGGTGAGCTAAAGGCGGTCGGAGCCTGGCGTAGTGCAAGTGCACGGAGGGGAAGAGGATGGTGCGGGCAGCCTTCTTCCACCCCACGCACGGAGGGAGGCCTCGGGGTGGCAGATCGGGGCTTTTAGCCCTCGCTGTGGCATGGCCCCCCGGGCTGAGCCCCGGAGCAGGGCGCCGGAGGGGGGACACACATCGCGCCCACCCCGGGACAGCAGGGACTAGGGCCCCATCCAGCACTTGCAGGGTCGGTGGGAGCTTTTCCGTGGGCTCTGACTGAGGCTCCTGCTCCAAACCGTTTGCATCCTTGGCAAGGAGGGACAGAGGCACTGGCCTTCCCCAGCCTGGCCTCACTTGTGGTGCTAATTAGGGAGGTTGGAGCTGGCAGGGCTGCTCTCCCCACCAGCCACAGTAACGAGCAGCGCCGGAGTCGCTTGATGGGGAACAGATTCCCCCCGTGCAGGAGGGCCCTGCGGGCTGGCTGTGCCGTACGTGCTTGTGTGCCAGCATGGGAAGGGGGTGGCATGCACCCTAAGCACCCCAAGCACCCCCTCACTTGCTCCAGCATCAAATGCCCTTTTAACGCTGCTCCGGAGGGACCAGTCCACCCACCGCGGCTTGAAACTCCCGGGCAAGGGAGGCGGGGAGCAGAGCTGGGCCCTTCGCGGGGCGTGATGTACTGCTGGGTGTATGTGATATTCACGCCTACGAGTGTACTTTAGTGATGGCTGCCTTAGAAAAATGCAAATAAACTAGCAGTTGCCGGCGCAGGGCTACCCAAAAGCGCAGCTCGGCCCTTGCTCTGCAAACACACCCTCGGAGAGATCCCACCTTCTCCGCTGGCAGTTCGGGGCTGGACACTGGAAGAGGCAAAGCCAGATCTTTTTCAGCCCCTACCCCAAGCCTGGGGCACATCCACTGCCCTGAGCAGTGCTGGCTGCTCTGCTCGTGGCCTGGGCGCTCCTGAAAAATCACAGGGATGGTGCTGGGATGTGGGAATGATGGACCAGAGCAACCCAAGTCCCTGGAAAGGGGAAGCAAAGTCCAAACCTGCCTCTGGATGCAAGCTGGTGCTGGCCATCCACCTTGCAAACTACTGGGGAAGGCAAGAGTTAAACCCTCCTGCCTGGGAATTAATTAACAACAGATGTGCTCCATTTTAACTAATTACTCTCCTGCCAGCACTTGTTTTTTATGGTTCTCTCAGAGCCGGGAGCCTGTAGCTCCATGCCCACACAGATGCTGGCCCTGCAGGCTGGGCTTTACTGGGCACCCTGGGCTTGCCTGCTCCCCCCTCCCCAGCCTGGCTGGCCCCTCGCTTGCTGTCTTAAGTGAAACAATTCAGTGAAAAGGGCTAAAATTCATTAAAAGGTCCAGTCACTAAATTAACATAGCCCCGTTGCTGGTTTTGAAGCAGCTTAGTGGCAGGGTCCCCCGGGAGCAGCCCCTCTTTGCCTCCCCGGGACGGGCGGTGCATGAACCTGACTGGCTATGGGTGCTGCTTGTCCAATACTCTCTGCTGGTGACTTCTTATGGATGGGACGTGGGCTGTATTAATGATGGGAGCATATTGCCTAATTGCTAATAGACTGCCAGGGCCACGCGTTCCCGCGGCCGCGTCTGCGCCGCTGGGCTCCCGTGCCGAGCCTGTCTGGCAACACAGCAAGATGGACAACGCGAGGCTTGGATACTACGCAGGAGCTGCGGCAGGCAGGTGAGAAACCCTTCTGCTCTGGGGCTGGTTCGCCCCATGGCCGTGAGGTTTCTGGGCACCCTTTTTTCCCGTGTGCTGCAGACGGCAGGAGGATGCTGTGCGGGATGAGCCCCGCATCCCAGCGGCTTGGATGCGCCCCTGCTCCTTCAGTGGGGGCTGCTTTCAGCAGCCCGAGCTATTCCTGTCCGCAATCACAATCAATAAAGCAAGAGAGAGGATTTTTATTTTCCACTCCAAATACTTTTCTTCATCCTGTTTCCTCCCAGTTCACACGGCAGACTGGGGAGCGCTCCAGCAAGGAGGCCCATGATGCTGTCTATCTCCTCCTCCTCCTCTTCCTCCTCCTCGCCACCAGTGTAGTCCCCCTTTCCTGCTCCTGCTCCTGCCCCAGCCCCACACAACTCTTACCATCCCTTCTAATTCACTGCAATCATCGAAGGGGCAGGTCTTGCTGGGAGGCGGCTGAGAGAAAGGCTTCGCACATGTGCGTGCGTGCGCACACATACTCACACATACACACACAAGAAAACACTTTCAGAGCCAAAGGGAAAAAAATAAAACTAGGTCTTTGGAAGACACAGCGGCTCATGTAATCCCAGGTTCTGCTGGGCTGCCTCCGCACAGCGCGGCGATGGGGGGACGGGCTGAGGGGAGAAGACTGCAGTCTATTAAACTTCCTTTGAGAACCTGCCAGACTGACAACAGCTGGAAGGAATTAACATTTCAGGTCCACCAGCTCCTCTCCTCGCTTTCACCCTTCCCCAAAAACCAGCTTGAGGCCACCGGCCCAGCAGCATCACTTTTTCCCACTCCTTGGCGTCCGACAGTATCTGGTCTGAGCTGATTCCTTCTTTGCTCCCGAACGTGCCAGAAGCGTGAGCATCTGCTGAGAGAAAAATCCCGGTGCCTGTGCTGGCACAAGCACCTGGTTTGGGTCCCTTGTGTCCTGGAGGGTTGGGACCAAGGTGGGGTGTCACAACGGCGCTGCAAGCTGGCTTCAAGCCATCTTGCACCTCTCGGCCTCCTGCACGAGAGGCAGCACTGTCAAGGAAGGAAAACAACGCCCAAGCTGCCAAGCGCGGCCGCTCAGGGCGGCACGGACGCGCTGCATGCGGGCAAGACGCAGGAAAGGCTTCGCTGGCCGGTGGGACCCCAC
>NW_010544607.1:4037-5070 GCF_000687285.1 Phaethon lepturus
TTTTCGCTGCCGCTTTTGGGTTTCCTCATGCCGTGCATGCTCCCGCGCTGGGGCGAGCCTCGGAGCTCCCTGGCCCCTGGTTATGGGGACCCACGTCCCAAGGAGGGGGTGCTGCCAGTCCAGCGCCCCGGCCCCCTTTGCTCCGTGCGGTGGGAGCTTGGCAGGAGCTGGGGGGGAGTGGGGGGGCATGGCTCCGTGCTGCCGCTGCCGGCAGAGATTACACAGAAAGTTTCCGTGTCTCGAGGGAAGGGGGGTGCAGAAGCTGCCTGAGCTCGGTGATAGCTGAAGCAGTGCAGAATTGGCAACTGCCGGAGGGTTTTGCTGCCAAACGGCAATCTCCCTGAAAGTGCCAGGTCCTCCAGCCAGCCTTGGAGGCTGGGACCCGAGCAGAGACCATGTATCCCCGTTCTGCCTTGCTACCAAGTTGGAGAAGGAAAATGCAGAAACGCTGGTGTTAACCCTCTGCGGGTGCCTGGCGGGGAGCGAAGCGAAGCCGAGCACCCAGCCAGCCCCTCGCCCTTCTGCACTGCCAGAGAAGAGGGCAGGCGGGGGCTTTGCCCCAAAGAAACACCAAGTCCCCGAGGGACACAAGGGACAAAGCCAGGCTGCACAGCACAGCTGGACCTGTGTGCCCCTGGCGTTCATACACGCATGTATGTACTTCTAGGCACATATATCCAGGGACTACGGCTCGATTTAATGCAACCCCCTCCTGCCCAAAGCCAGAGACATGAGGCTGAAGCCCAGCTGTGGGAGAGCTGGACGGACACACAGACCCCATCTCGCGCCGCTGAGTATTTTCCCTTGGCCGAGCGCATCCCGGAGCTCAGCACCGCCATGGGTCCCGCCGAAGGCGGCTCTGCCTCCCGGGCTGTGCCGGGGCTCCGGGCTGGAAGGACCGGGTCGGTCGGGTCGTGTGGGGAGCGGATGACTTTTCCAGCATCAGAGAGGTTAGGAAAACAAGAGGGAGAAACAACCTCTTCGGAGGGCTCGACGGTGGGCTCAGTGTGCGGTCTGGCTGCCGGAGGAAGGC
>NW_010544608.1:0-781 GCF_000687285.1 Phaethon lepturus
CGACTGCCGGTGCTGGGCTGGATGTTCAAAGGGAGGGTCCCCTCTACACATCATGCGACTGATGCTACATGGAGTAAGTGGGTCACACTAATCACAGAGTGGGCTTGAATAGAAACCCAAATCACCCAGGAATCTTGGAAGTGATCATGGACTGATGTTCTGGTTTAAACCAGCGTATAGGTAAATGACAACACAGCCGTTCATTCACCCCTAGCAAAATGGCGGAGAGAATCAGAGTAAAAGGTAAAACTCAGTTGAGATAAAGACAATTTAACAGGATGGGAAAAAAAAAGAAGAATAATAATTATGTTAAAAGAATATACAAAACAAGTGATGCACCGCACAACTGCTTACCACCCCCTGACCGATACCCAGGTAGTTCCTGAGCCACAGCACCTACCCAGCCAACTCCCCCAGTTTATATACTGAGCATGGCATCATATGGTAGGGAATATCTCTTTGGCCAGCCTGGGTCAGCTGTCCTGGCTGTTTCTCCTCCCAGCTTCCCTTGCACACCCTGCCTTCTTGCTGGCAACCCAGCATGAGAAGCTGCACAGTCTTTGGCTGGTTAGCAACCACTGAAAACATCAGTGTGTTATCAACATCGTTTTCATCCCAAATCCAAACGACAGCACCATAGCAGCTATCAGGAAGAAAATTAACTCTACCTCAGCTGAAACGAGCTGGCCAGAAGGCAAAGATTTTGGAATATTGCTAGAAGAGAAGCTGGCGCATGCTGAAGAGCCCCCCACTGTATAATAAACTGCCAAAAATGAAAAAC
>NW_010544608.1:1334-1569 GCF_000687285.1 Phaethon lepturus
GAAATTGGGAAAAAGCCTTGTGGGTTGAGATAAAAACAGTTTAATAGGACAGAAAGAGAGAAAGAAACAACAATTCTAACAACAATAATAATACCGACAAAGAAATGTACAAGAACAAGTGATGCCCAATACAGCAATTGGTCACCACCTGGCGATCGATAGCCCATCCGTGAGCAGTGATTTCTGTCCCCCGGCTAACTCCAATTTATGTACTGGGCGTGACGTTGTATGGTAG
>NW_010544609.1:0-261 GCF_000687285.1 Phaethon lepturus
GATTGACCGGCAAAGGGGACAGCTCGCTCTGCCGGTCCAAAACGCTCAGGCACCCAAGGGCACCCAGCACCTCCGCACCGGGCTGTTTGCCGGACCTCTGCCACAGCCAGTAACCAAGCCCTCCTCCAAGGTCCTAAAAATAGTGGTCCCGGCACCTGGCGTGGGGTGACTGGTGGTCAGACATTGCTCTGATGGATGGTGTTAATTGCTGACATGAAAATTAGCGGTTGCCCGGATACCGACGACTGGGTGCTGTTTGCT
>NW_010544609.1:326-743 GCF_000687285.1 Phaethon lepturus
TGCTGTTTGCTGGGTGTAAGCAGGGCCGGCGCCCCGCGGCTGCTGCCCCGGCCATGGAGCGGCTGCTGGCGTTGCCAGCTGGCAGGGGATAATGAAAGCTGAAAGGGAGTGAAAGACTTCCCCTTGCTGGCCCCGAAACCCACAATCCCGCAACCACAGGAAGGCGACTGGGGGCAAAGCTACAGCCCAGTTAAAAGGCTACGTGACCACAGCAGTAAAACCTCTCCACGGTGTTAATACGTGGCAAAGTGTCGAAGCTGAAGGCCGAGGAACTGGGAGTGCAGATGGGATGAGTGATAAGAGATGCTGGAAGAGTCAATGAAGCCGTGACCGCCGGGAGGGTGAAGAAAGGAAGGTTTTAGTGTGATAAAGGTGAAATTGCAGGTGGGAAGGACAGGCAGTGTGTGCTCTGGGCAG
>NW_010544609.1:881-1134 GCF_000687285.1 Phaethon lepturus
GGAGAGGTCGGCTTCCCTAGGGTGTGAGAGGGAAACACCATCTGCTGAAGCTCAGCCTTTCAGCTGAGCCGCTTTGCATAACTTAGGTGGAAGGGTCTTAGAGGCTGGCTCGCGCACGCTTGGGTTTCCCCGAGGCATCCCAGCTATCCCCCAGGAGCTGCTTCCGTGCGGAGCCCGCCTGCCTCAAGCCCCGCCACCCCCATCATCTCTGGGTTTTCCGGCAGCTGCCGAGTGCCGGGGCTCCCTCGGAGCC
>NW_010544609.1:2260-2491 GCF_000687285.1 Phaethon lepturus
CGCGGAGCCGGTGAAGCCATCGCTCCACGCAGGGCTGTGACTGCCACCATCACCTGCTCTGGTCTTTACATCCCGGCTGAGCCCCGCGTCACTCCCCGGCAGAGGCGCCCGTGAGGATCGTCGGCTCCAACGAGGAGGCCCCCCACGCCTACGCGGCCGGGCAGCGCGTGGAGCTGTGGTGCCAGCTGTCCCGCGCGGCAGCCCCGGTGCGCTGGTACAAGGACGGGGAGG
>NW_010544610.1:0-1375 GCF_000687285.1 Phaethon lepturus
CCGCTCTCCCGCCCGGGGGCGAGCAGAGCCTGACTCACGCACCAGAAGAAATTAATAAGCGAGCAGAGAAGACGGGCTCACCCCATGCAGCAGGCAGCATGAATCACTGCTGCTCCCGACCGCCCGCTGTATTGTTCCAGCGCTGAGTCAGTGCCGCTGTGCAGGTTAACAAGGGGAGAAATTAAAACTCACGGCCTATGAAACGCAGCAGCACGGAGAAATTTAAAAAGAAGTGCTACTGTAAGAAGGCTAATAGGACTACCCACAGAGTCCCAGAAAAGAAATGCTCCGTGCTCCAGCTTTCCCCTCCACAGACGTGCCCCCCACCAGAAATCAAACCCTCAAACCTCCATCACAGGCGGGCTCGCCGCCTGCAGCGCGGGCAACACGCTTCGCAGCATCAGTTTTCTTTCCATTTAAAAGCTGCCACCTCTGTATCGTTTTAAACGTACAACCTGACTTGGATGACGGGGTCTGCTTGTACTTCCCGCCCCAGCCGGGCCGCGCACGCCGCGCACACACAAGCCCGTGCCTTCCCCGCTGCCCCCGAATCCACAGCCCTGGCCTCACGCTTCCGCCAAAAGTACAAAACGAGACTCTGAATGCTGAGGAGGAGCAAAACAGTAAGTCCTGGAGCGAGTTCTGTCTCAGGGCTGGGGACCATCCCCTTTCCCACGGGACAAACCCTCCAGCTCCTCTCCGGCTGCCAAGCTGCCAGGCTGCTCCATCTCTCTCTGGTGAGGAGAAAGCCAGGCCTGTTCTTCGAAGCCAAGCGTGCCAGCCCCCATTTCCCACCCCAAAACAGCTCCTGCCGTGCAGTAATGCCTCACCCACGTGAACAGCAACTACATGTTGGGCCTTGCAAAATAAATCATACCTCACCTCAAAATGAAACAAAAGACTCCTGCACTCAAACTGCTGCAAGAACCCGCTTTTTAAGGTTGGGATGGAGCATCTCAAGCTGATACACAAGACAAGGATATAAAAATTTGGGAGAAACAGGGGACCAGAACCTGACTTCATGGAGCAAAGAGGTGAAGAACAGCTTGGGAAACGGGGTCAGCTGCTGCTCTGTCCTTAAACATGAACAGGAATTAGAAACATCTGCTGTGCCCGAAGTGACTCTTTCTGATCGTATCATCCACAAACGACTCTCATCCTCCTTTGACACCAGCTCATGAATTGGCTTTGAAGATACTGCGCGGCAGCAAGTTCTGCAGGTTAATGCCTCCTGTACAAGAAAGCATTTCCCCACGGCAGCGCTTCGTCTCCTTCCTTGCAGCTCTGTGTAATGTATTTCTGCCGAGAGAAAGACCAAGAAGCGCTCAAAGGACGCCCCATGACTCACGGCGTCACCCCGCAGCCATCAGCCTTG
>NW_010544611.1:0-5585 GCF_000687285.1 Phaethon lepturus
TTGCCCTGTGTGTGCCCCCGCATTTACCCCGAGGAGCGGACGCTTTGCCCGCTCCCCCGCGGCCTGGCACTAACAAAAGGCGGACGGGGGTGAGGGCGCCTGAGGAGGCTTCCCGGCATCACCGGAGGGACCGTGGGGCAGCAGGGCCTTTCCCTGCTTGGGGGTTCACCTGAGGCTGCCCCCGACATCGGTCCCTAGCAGAGGGTTGACTCCGGTTTAGGGCTGAAAACAAACGGACTTTGCTCTTTCCTTTCCCTCCCGTCACGCCAGGGGTGGGTTTAGGCAGCTGCTTTCTCCCCTGACTCTGGGGTGCACGTCTGGGCATGGAAGCCCCACGCTCCCTTCATCTCTGCTGTCCTCCACAAAGGACCTCCTCAGCCTGGCCCTCCTCGTGGCACTTGTTTCACAGCAGCGCTGAAACCCCTCTTGCCCAGTCCCCTTCTCCCCGAGGCCTGGGCGAATGGCCCCCGGTGTTGTGGCAGGGGGGGGAGGCACACGCCCTCGCAGGGCGCAGGCTCTGCCCCTGCTTCACGGGTCGCTGCGTGCATTGTGGCTCTGCGCGCCCGTTTCCCCGAGGGGCGCCCGGCTGGATTTCTTTGCTGCTAAAGGGATTCTGCTCTGCTAAAGGAAGAGGGTTTTGGGTTGTGTTTCCCACCCCCACGCCCCAGACTCCATGGCTGGGGTGAAGCAATCGCACATGAGCTATCTTAAACACAGAGAAGACCAGACACCTCAGCTTTGCTGCGGATAACCCAGGTTTGAAGAGCAGCTGCATCTTCTCTTCTGCGGTTGTCTTGAAGCGCAAGTGTTTCATTTCCACTTTGTTTTTACCTTCACGCACATCCACTGCCTGTTGTGTTTAGCCCTTAACTGTAGGGCTAAGTCAGAGAGAAGCCTTGGGCAGAGCAAGCTGGGTCAAGCTAAACAGATGTGAAGTCCCTCAATTCAGGACTGACCTGGATGGGCTCCTCCATCAACACGTGTACACAAGCCTTGGCCACTTGTGGTTCTCCCTGCCCCCAGCAGCTGTGTTTGTACAGCATCCCAGGCCAGGGCACCCGGGGCTGGGAGGAGGGCTGCTCAGCCCTCCCCAGGACAAATGCAGACCGGTATTGTTGCCAGGTCTGCCCCAAGGACTCCTTTACTACAGGAGGTCCCCGCAGAGCACTCTCATCGAGGGTTGCATGGTGCCAGTTGGCCTGGCAGATGTGGTTGCTAGTATTGATTGGTATCCCTGGTGCAAGACAGCGCACAAAATGGTCATTAGGGGATTAACCTGCAGTTCCTCTTGCTGTCCTCTTTTCTATATACAACATGATTATACAAAGAGTGTCATAGAAACCTCAATCCGTAGATAGGGGAAGCAAATTCCTCCCTACGTGGGGCTAACTGCCTTCAATGCCTCTGAAAAACCTGATGATAGAGATGCTCCTCCTGCACACCACCCGTTACTCCCTTCTTCCCCTTCACAGATTTCCATCCTTTCTACCGGCTTGCCCCGGAATAAGTGTTTTATCCCACTTGAAGGGAATGACCTAACTGACTTGGATGAAATGTTCTGTGCAGCACTTGCCTGTGAACTTTCAGTCACGGCAGGATTATGAACAGTAACTTGGTAGTTCTCCACTGGCTTCTGTTCACTGGTTTTCTAATTTGCTTCTCATCTGTGTCTCATTATATGTCCAGATTTCTGTTACTTATCTGCTGCAATATCACATCTTTAGCAAGCTACCATTTTACCCCGGATTAGTGTCTTCCCAATCCCGTAAAAATTATTCACCATTGCTCATTTTACCTCCGAATACCTTTTCCTCACAGAAAACTCCTTCTCAAATAATTTGTTTAAACTTTTCTAAGGAAAATTTGGTTTTGTGTCTGCTTCCAACATTGAATTTCGCATACAAACTATGCGGTCTACCCAAATGGGATAAAACAATGACAGGATGAGAAATAGCTTTACACAAACACCAGTTCTTTTGCAAAACACCAGGGCATAATTGCAAATGCTATTGTTTTTTTCAGGGCTGTGGTAGTCTATCACCACAGCTTTAGTCAGAACATGACACAGGGAACCCAAACCAGGGGGGCTGAACATGGCCGTTCGTTTCCAGATAATAATCTGACATCCATTCCAGGCATTAAGACATCTGAAGCTACTTAGTATTTCAGTAAGTAGCGTGGTTTGCTGTAGAGAGAAGCCCTTAAGTAAAGGGATCGTGGAAATTTTTGGTAGAGGACATGCAGTTAACGGCCTCGGAAGAGGTCTGTGAAGAATTTATTTCATTTTCAGCTGCTGTTTTTAGTAGCCTTAGAAGCTCAGACAGGGTTGAGCAGAACCTTGAGTTTATGACAGCTACCGTTCCCTTCAGTGGTGGGCCAGCCCTTAAGGCATGCCAGGCTGCAAGAGAGACCGTTTCCCCCCAAGCTCCTTTATGAAGGGACTAGACAGGCATGTTTGTGGTCTCTCTTCCCAGACAGCTTTTTTCCCAGACCCAGTCTGGAATGAATCTCAAGATTAGGCACAACAATAAGCAACACAGGAGACTGGGCCACCGACACGGTAATTGCAGTTATTCCCAGGTTTCTGGGAAACCCAGCATGGCTCAGGACAGAGAGTCAGTGGAGAATTTGTTTTATCCCTTTCAGCTCTTCAGAAAGACCGCCTGGAAATCCGATAGGATGTCGGTCCGGGCCCACCCTTCTTTGCAGGGCTGAAGCATTTTGTTTGTGGCAGCCTTTGTTTGGCAGGGGGGGAGAGGGGAAGCAGCTGCTGGGTCTTCGATTAGACAGAAAAAGCTTTCAGTGATGCTGGCTTAGAGACTGATGCTTCTGTCGCTGATGTTGGCAAACCCTGGAAAAGCTCCCTGCAGCTTGGGGTTTAAAAGCGCTGGTCCCCCCATTAAGGGGACCGGAGGCCAATCCTCACCCACTACTCAGTTTCATGGCCTCCAGCGTCGGTGCAGAGCACAGAAGTAACTTGGTTAGCCTCAGAGAGGAAGAACTGCAGCTGTATAATCGCCCCGTGCCAAGCCACAAGCACCTCGGGGGAAATTCTTGCGGAGAGCACCTGGCTGAACTGGAATATGGTCTGTCTTTCTTACGGATGTAAATTCTAGGCCTTATATTCCTCATCTCCTAAGGAATCGTACCTGATCCTCTTATCCCCTTTAGGCAGAGCCCTCACCCAAGCCCAGGCAGACCGAGCCTTACAAAGACTGGACCTGTGCGCATCTCCTGCTCTGGTGTTTCTGGCCTGCTCCGTTTCTGCGATGCTGCGGAAAAGTGCAAGTTAGAGCAGCTCTAGCATCTCCTATAACCAGGAGAGTGCAAAAGAGTTGTTGTAAAGCCTCTTTGATTTCTCCTTCTGCAAGGAGGAGGTGGGGGGGCATTCACTCAGCCAGAGGTAACTCTTGGGATTTGCTGAGGGGCTTGGGAAGCTAAAGCTAGGAGCTAATCTAATCTGGAGTCTGTCCCACAGTCCTTAATTTATTATCTGGAAATTTGGAAAATGCAAGTATCCCTAATTAAAAACAAGAGCCATTTGTGTGTCATAGTTAATGCAGATTTATTTCTGGCAATATAATAAATTCAGCACAGATTGGAACCAGCTGCCCCAGCTCTAAGTACCTGACGTTCCCCCTCCATGTCACCAGGCCTAGGACTTGGATGCAGTCATGCCGTAAGTCTGTCTGGCCCAGGGGACAGCTCAGCATTGTCCTTGCTTACACAAGAAAACAAACACTCCTCGGCAAGGACTGGCAAGGGAGCTTGGTCATGAAAAACCTGAGAGCCAAATCAATCTACTTAAAAAGTGATTGATTCCTCTAGTGCAGAGAGGAAGCAGGAACAGGGCTTATAGGATATAGGGGAACACATTTTATTGAAAAAAAAAAAAGTCTCTTTGACTAGCATCCTTCAGTAAATCTTCATTTGAGCTCCTGTCGTTCCTGAAAGTCACAGTGCAGAGAGAAACGTATCCTATTCTAACGGTAAGAAAGAGGCGCGCAAAGGCAGAGATGCTGATCTTCCCCAAACCTCAGCACCACATGCCAAGTCTCCTTGCATCCAGGCAAAACACCCAAGAGCAGTAACCCTGAAAAGGAGCCTGCCACTTTCCAGCCCTCCAAATAAACAGTCTTTTTCCTGTCCAGGGGTAGGTCAGTAGAACAGGCCTATTTCACTTCCCTTTGCCCTTTTCCCTTCTGCTCCATGTCACCAGTTTGGATCGTAAGATCTCTGGAGCAGGACTGTCTTGCAGGTACAGCTACACAAATTTTTATTGCCACCTGGGGAAAAGCTATATAAAAAACTTTTGATCCAAATGCCTTCCCTCCAGGCAGTCCATGCGCCTCATGTAACTACTCAGAGAAGTGATAAGACACCAGCTTTGATATTACCCCAGCTATGGGAGACTCTTTATTGCGCTGAGCTCTCCACACAGACACCAGATAAATCATTGGCATTCTCCTTCCCGACAGTTGTGAAGAGCTCTTCCTCCACGGGCCTTGAGATGCTTATCGCAGAGAGAAGGGATCAGGGAAAGATTTTAGCTGAAAATACCTTACAATAAGAGACCTTTGGTTTCTTTCCTTTCTAAATGTGGAAGCTTCATAGTCAGCATTTCCATTTACAGTCTGATAATATACAGTCAGACAAAAATTCTCATAGGAAATAGGTGGAGATGATCATTTGGAAGAAGAGAAAAAGGCATTTTTGAAAATACGTCTGTTTCTTTTAAATTTTGTTTTTCTCTTGTGCAGCTCAGCTGCTGGCCACAGCATTTGCTCTCTGACAGGCAAGTCAACTCCAGCCAGAACATTTAAGTACAGCAAAGAGTTTTGTTGTATTGTTTTCGAAATCAGCTATCGTAATCACTAGAGAATAGAGCATGAGGGAACACAGTGCATTTTTGCAGCAGAGTATGTTATTTTCAACATGCTCTGACTGCGGTATCGTCACCAGGAAGAGGCACTATGCACATATCAACCACGCTAAGTTACAACTTAAAGACATTTGCATACAACCAGCTGCATCTCCTCTGCCCAGAGGATGTTCTGTTGGCAGATGCTGTAGAAACAACAAGTTCTCAGGCAGGAATTACACTACAAGATGAAGAACAGTGGCTTCATTACACCAGGAAAGAGCATAACGCCAAGAGACAGTCAAGAGAGCACATTCAGCGATGAGCAAACCCTGCTGTGTTTTCTTTCACAGAATCACAGATTCTTTCACATCCATCAATACACTTTGCAGACCGGTTCTTCGCAAAGGGACTGTCAGCCACTGCCGCAAACCAGCATGTTTTGCTAACAGTAGCCCTGATACAACTTCCCTGAGCCCTTAATAGCAGACTTCACGCACACACAGATTATTCATTTTCTTCTACTAATACTGAAACACTACCAGCATTTTCTGCTGGTTAAATCCCTTCCAGTCTCTGTCCTGTGTTAAACTCATTGCTGCATTTAACACCACTCACAGCTGTATTTCAGTAAACAGCAAATTAGTTCCTGCACAGGCTCGTTTGCCAAAGTCCCTGGGAGCTTTTAGGCCATCAGACACTGAACAGGAAAATAGTGTAGGGA
>NW_010544611.1:5616-23637 GCF_000687285.1 Phaethon lepturus
AACCAACAAAAACACAGAATTCCTTACCTGCTGGGAATTGTGGAGGCACAGCCAACAGCAGCCTGTTGCAGTGACCACATTGGGACCAGAAGAGCTCAGGTTTGCCAAATTTAAAGGCTCAACCCCAGCAAGGCATGTTGGGAGAGGGAGCAGTCCTCTTCTGAGCATAGTGGGGTGGGTGGGGAGAGGGCATGACAGCAATTGCAGGAGGCTCTGGTTCTGGAGCACTCCTGAAAATGACTCTTGTGAGGGTTGGAAGGTGAAGAGCTTGGATCTGAGCTGACTTCTTAAAAAAAAAAAAGAGAAGTTTATTAATTGAAATGCAGCTGCAGCAAGGGACAGACGTGTTACCCCCAGCTTCCCCGCCCAAGCACCGCCGCTTTTCTTCTGCTCTCCTGCCCACGCGTCAGGCGGGCAGCATGTGCTGTGATCTGACCCGGGCTGGGAGCGATGCTGTGGGGTCAGGCTGCAGCTAGCGTCACTGTCACACACGTCCAGCCCTTCTGCACATCATGTTGTGAGATCCCAGAGGCGTCCTCCTTCCCATGCAATACTCAGTCTTGGAGGGAAGTTTGAATTTTGAGATGTGTGAGCTTGGCGTGGCCTCACAGGGATCCTGGTGAGGAGCCAGGTTCTCCAGCTAACCATTCTCTGTTTCTGTCAGGACAGTAGTGAGGCAGCAGATGGAGCTGGCCCCTGGGATGAAGAAGTCACCAAGTGGTGGGGAGAGTGGAGCTCCTGGTCTACCTGCTCCCGGTCCTGCGGGGGAGGCGTGATGTCCCGGGAGAGGCACTGCTTGCGACAGAGGTGAGTCGTGTCCCAGGCCTCAAGCAACAGAAGGGGAACGGGGTGCCCCCGACCTGCATTTTGGGGCCAAACCTCCTGGGTTTGAAGGGTCGTCCCTTCTCTCTTCTGCAGCCGCTTGGAAGGAAAGGCGGCTGTTGCCTGTGGGGTAGGCGGTGGGGAGAAGCACACTGCAGTGGGGCAGGCGACAGGCCCCCTGAACGTGTCGCTCACTCAGCCGGGCTCGTCTGATGGGGAGCAAGGGTCTTGGGGCCTGCGGGAGACTTGACGGTGATGGGGCTGTGGGCTGGAGACCAGTCCTATTCCTCTTCCCCTTTCTTTCGCAAACCCTAGCTTGCCACGGCTGCTCTGACCAGCCTAACCCTGATTTGTAGCCACATCCTGTGCTGAGGATGTGGGTACGTATTCCCGGACACCTTATCAGAACTTGATTTACTCCTGGCAGCAGCCAGCTCAGCCACGTCTCAGCAATTTCCCCTCTTTATTCCCTGCCGAGCTTGCAGGTTTTTTTTCCCCTCTGACATTTATCTGGCTGTCCCCTACAGCCCCGTTTGTCCCCTACAGCTGCGACAGTCCTGATAGCAGTTTGGTATCTGTTGGACAGGCTTTGTGGGAGTAGGGAGAGCTGGGGAGCGTCGGCTGCCTGAACTCCTGCTCTCCCCTCTGGGTCACCTTGCCACCGAGCCCTCCTCCTCCTCGGGCACCTCACTACCCTGCTGCTCCAGGCTCCTGAGATGTTAATGAGAGCTGGCAACCTGCAGCACAGCAAGCCCACGGGGGCTGCCCGCCCCACGCTTGGCCCCTTTCCCTTCTGCGTGAATGCACTCCTGAGTGGAGGAAGCTCAGACTAGGGCCCCCATCTGCTCTCCTCCCGGCAGCAGAAGACTTCTTTTATGGGGGCTGCTTGGCAGTGTGGTGAGGTCCCAGATGTGCTGCAGTACCTTCCGTTTGGACGTGGTCTTCCTGCTAACTGGACTTGCCAACGTCTGTGCTGCTGCTCTTCCTCCCCAGCACACTGGTGGCCGTCATGGGAGAGCAGTAGGAAGCAGAGGGCAGGAGGGAGCCCGGGGCTGTCCCACAGCCCTGCACAGTCAGAGCAGCCCTTCTGCCCTTTGCCTGCTGCCAGAAGAGAGATTTTTCTCTCCCTTTGGCATCTGCTCTATCCTTGACTCCACAGCTGGGGAGGGGAGGGCTTTGCTGTGGCATTTTACTCCAGGGTTCAAATCTGAATTTAAAAAAAAAAAAAAAAAGCCCAACGTAAAACCCAGCCAAAAGGTTTCTGCAGCTTTAAGGAGAATGGCTTAAGTGTGAGCCAAGTATGCCCATGAAACAATTTCTGCCAGAGTTTGCAGGCAGGCTCTGCTTCAGCTGAAAGGAGTGGCAGTTTTCAAGGCTTTTGGTGCAAATTTAGGCTTTGCCTACATTGTGTAAAGCATTGCTCTGGAGGGATAGCTGCAGCACCTCTAGCCAGTCCAGCTTGAATATGCCTACGGGGTTCTTCATCACGTAGTGCATCCTGAGTTTCCAATGCTATTAACGCATTGTCTGCTGCTGATCTTTATGCATTGCCTTAAGCTGTGATCTCAGCCATTTTTGCTACGTCATCCCAGCTTTCAAGAATTTTTTTGCCTTTGCATCAGTCAAGGACTCCAGTATCCCCTGGATAACTGCTGCTAGCCAGAGCTAAAGCATCAAGTGTTGAGAGATTCCCATGGTTTTGGTCCATCATCTTCACCAAGCCTTTCCTGCTAATCTTCTAAGGTGTCCAGTCCCCACGAGAGGTACCATCTCTGCCTACTGCACAATGAATCCTGAAATCAACTCCCCTGGTCACTGCAAATCCTGGGTGCTTCCCTGGGAGTGATGGATCATGAGGGTCTATTGTCCTTTTGTCACACAACCCTTTTGGAGCTCAGAGGTGGAGGCACACAGTGGTGATGATACTGCAGTTGCTCCCTGTCTGCACAACCTGCCTCAAAACAAGAGTAGCCTAAAATCACAGTCCACCTAAAAGCACTGAAAATGTGTTTTAGAGGAGATATTGGCTACCCTAGATCCAGAAAGCTTTGCTCCGATAAAGTATCTGCCTTGCTTCTCCCCATTAAGTCAGGCCTGATCCTCTGTCGTCTTCAATACCTTGGTGCTTCACAGCCCTGCAGCTCATTTTCTTTCTGCTTTGCAGGCTCCAGATGCCCCAGGGAACAAACAGCACCATGTGCGTTGGTCAAGCCAAGCACTACCAACTGTGCCAGCAGCAGGTAAGAACCACTTCCAGTACTGACTGGTCCTCACTGGGGCATGTGAGACTTAGGGGGTCACACTTGGAGCTGCAAGAGCACCAGCACTCAGGGTGTGACTGGTCCGTCAGAGGAGTGCAGACAAGGGGTACAATCCACACGTGGGAGATGGGCTTTACACTGTGGGACTGAGAGGTGGGGGAAAAGGATGTGAAAACATATTTGTTGTGGGGTGAGGGGGAGGGATGAAGTTTTTCCAGTACGCTTTTCCCTTCGCTGGAAGCAGTTTTTGCAGGACTGTTAAATATAGCTGTCGGAGGGGCCCTTGGCGATGGAGGCTTGGCCTTTCTGCTGGTGTTACAGCACGTCAGAGTCCATCACTGATTCCTTCCAGGGTGGACAGGGCATTTTCATCCTCCAAGGATGCAGCAGGGACAAGCAGCTGTCACAACCATGGCTGTGACATAGGGAGCTTTTGATCACATTTATTCCCTCCATAGCCGTGCCCAGCCAACACAGCAAGCTTCAAACAGCAGCAGTGCTCCAGTTTCAATGCCAAAGCCTTTGGGAAGCGCTACTACCACTGGATGCCTCTCTATCCAGGTGGGTTTTCACAGCTCCACACAAAGGATAAGGGTGAGAAAACACCCACAGGATCTTCTCAGACACAGGAGAAGGGGAAGGTCCCAGGGAACAAGGGATGGATGCTCCTGGCTGGCCTGGAAGTGCTTCCCTGTGCTCCCTGCTTTGGAGAAATCGTTCCCTGTCTCTTCACAGAACCGCTTCACTCAGCCAGGCCTCCTCTCTCACCACATTGCTCCTGGTTTGGATCCTACATCAGCAGGCACTGGTGGGCAGACAGGACACAGGCTTCTCTGAGTTGTCTTGGCTAACCAGCAGTCATCTTGGCAGAGTGGGTGTTCACGCTCTTTGTGCCTTCTACCATTTTGGCTGCCTCTGTCACCCAGCATGCTTCCCACTAGGTTGGTGGTGGGTTTTTCTGAACAGGATGCCCATCCTTTTCCTGCACAGGCAAGACAAGTTGCTTCATATGGGTTGCCAGATGGCCCTTGAGGCCCAGAATGAGCTCACCTCAGATATTACCATCTTTCTGGACCCACCTGTTTTTCCATTTGCTGCCAAGGGGGCATAGAACATCTACACCTTTAGCTTCAGTTGCTCAGCTGGATGGGATGTAGCTGGCCACAGCCCCATACAGTCAGTACCCCTCTTACAGGTCTTGCTTGCTCTTGTGTATTTATATGTGGCCTGGGATCTGCCGATACAGAGTCCCCTGTCTGGCACAGGGGATGGCACTGCTAAGGGGAGAGGGTATGGCGAGGAAGAAGGTTTGCCAGCAAGAAGCATTTCTGCTAGGCATGACCCCTTTACTACAGGCTACAAAATCTGTAGCCTTGGGGTCTCATCTCAAGCAGCAAGAACATCCAAGGTTCATAGCAAACCATCAGTATGGATAAGAGGAAAGTCCCCTTCCTTGCTGTCCATCTCTCAGCACCTAGATCTGCCTGGTGACTTTCTGCTTCTATCCCTTCAGATGACTACACCAGTATCTCCAACAAGCCGTGTGACCTCCAATGCACCACCCGGAGCGGAGAGAGGCAACTGATGGCCCGAGCACAGGATGGTACCTCCTGCAAGGACAGGACCTATCAAGGGGTCTGCATCAATGGGAAGTGTGAGGTGAGGTTCTGGGAGGAAGTAGTACAGGAATTGGGAGTGTAAGTGCATGGCTGGACCTCCTGGTCATCACAAGGCCAGCAGGGAATTGAAATTGAGACCTGGCGTGGAGTAATTACATTCACATGCCTGTGGGCTAGAGGAGAGCAGAGAGGTTCACACAAAGGGAATTGTATACATCCATGTGTTCCCACTGAGCGACAGCACTTTTCTCCCAGCACAGAGACGACTAGAATTGCAAGTTTGTTTATATAGTAATCCAATTTAAAAAAAAATCTTCTATTTGATTTTTTTTCTCTCATACAGCAAGGATGAGGGGTGGTTGTATATAGTGCTACAGAGAGGTACCTTACAACTTCAGGCAGGCCTGCCTTTGATGCAGCATCTCCTGGAGGGTGATGTTACACGTTGCTATGTCAGTGAGGAGAACTGGCAGAGACAGAAATGAGACAGAGAAATGCAGAGACAGAAGGAACCAAAACAGCTTACCCAAGTCTTACTCCGTTCACCTACACACACAAGCCCCTGCCTCAGGTTCAGGGGCACAGTGTAGATGTCACAAGTCACACAGGTGAACTTCTGCTGCTGTTGGTTTCATTCATTACTCCACTCCAAGCTACCCTACATCTTCCCCCAGAACCTCACAAAAAGGGTGTGGTAGCATTTCCTTGAAAAGACCCTGATGTCATGGGGATAAGCTGGCCCCAGAAAACCCCCTCTTATTTTATTCTTTGCAGCCAGTTGGGTGCGATGGGAGCCTGTACTCACCCCGGACGATGGACAGATGCAGGGTGTGTGGAGGGGACGGCAGCACTTGCCACCGTGTCTCGGGCAGCTTCCGAAAGGCAATCTCACAGATAGGTACTCCCTGCTACCACAGTCCGGAGACTTCACCTGCTACTTCTTACCACCAGCTGGCATGAAGGGTGACTGGCTTGAACGCGGGTAGGAGTTTCCCAACCACTTGGTGGAAAGAGCTGAAGAGTGCCACCCCTGCTTAAATGCCTGTCTTTTGTCCTTTTCACTTAATCATCAGAGGAGATTGGTTTGATGTACTGTATATTAGGCTGGTAAGGTTTCCCTTCAGCTCTTTACAATAGGAAGCAGCTGGGGATCTGTTTGTTCCTATTGATTTTGGCATCTTGCCTACCTCAGATAGTTTGAAGAGATCAATGAATCTTCTTTTATTTGTGCTACGTGTTCATTTGAAACTTGATGAGGGTCACAGCGTTTGTTTCAGTCTGCACTCAGTCTCCTGCCTATGGCTGGCACAGCTGAGGGACAGTCCCTCTGAAACTGGGCTGAGATTCATCCCTTGCAACCTCATGGCCCATTCCTCCACCTACAGAAGGTATAGACTGTGGTATGCTCATTAGTAATTAATTAACTGTGGTTTGAGGATGTTTTGGAACATCATTTCACACTGTTGTTTCACTAGTCTGCCTCACGCTCTACAGACACCAGACTAGAAAAGCACTCAGGCCCTTTTCCAGAGCAGGGGTAATGATGCTAACCCCTCTAGCAGTACAGATACAGTTTTGGCCTCCCATTCCAGTCCTCCTAAAATCTTACAGAACGGATAAGACCTGCATTTCTAGCAGGAAAGACAAGCTGCCAAGCCACGCAACTTTAAGAGCCTTCTTATTTCCTCTCCCTTTAAAGGTCAATTTTTATGCTACTCCTGAGACAAATTCTGTTGAGTCAGGGACTGGGGGGACCTATGGTCTTTTCCATCCTCTGTTCAGCATCAGCCTGATCACTAGTAAGCTTTTTCTGTGCTCTTGCCAGAAAGAGCATGAGAGCACATTCAGCCACACACCTAAAGCCAGACTCTTACACTTGTGCAGCTCCTTCCTGACTCCAAACCCAGCAGTGCTTAGACTGAGCCTTAGAGACGGTAGAGGCGAGTTGTAATGGGACTTCAGAGGGGAGCTGGGATTAGAGCTCACAGACTGGCGCAACATGCATTTATGTCCTTAGTGTTCTGCCCCTGAAGGGCAGCGCTGCCCTCCTATGTATACACTTGTCCCGCGAGCTGCTTTTCCTACCCACACCTTTTTATTCTGTCCTTGAGATTTCCTCACCCTCTGCTCTGTTCCTTAGGTTACGTGTTCATCACCAACATCCCTGCCGGTGCCACGGACATCCTCATCATTGAGCGCAGGAAAACAGAAAACATCCTAGGTAAGCAGTGGAGCCAGATGGCTGCGGAGATCCCAGTTCAGCTGCCGGGGGGGTGGGAGGAGGGCCCTGCGCACACCCATCTGTGCTGAGAGCGCGCTATCTGTGAGCATTTCCTCCAGGGTAGCGCAGGGGCACTTCATCTCTCCATGAGCCAAGGCTACCACATCTCCAGCAGCCAGACCAAGCTCACTATGGGCAGTCCCTGTTGTGAAGGCATTTGCGCTCCGGTTGGAGAGGGGAATGAAAGCAGCGGGCATTGAACACCGCTGATCTGACCTGAGGATGTGGAAAATGAACGCTGCAGAGCCTGTGGTTCTTTTTCTGTGGGGCTTTTCTCAGTCATGAGCTCTTTGCTCTTCCCAGTGCCAGCGCAGCCCCGGTGCTCTGCACAGAGTGTCACATTTGTCCCTTTTCTCTCTCTTTGAAGCACTCGCAGATGAATCCGGGCATTTCTTCTTCAACGGCAACTCCGCCATTGACAACCCCCAGAACTTCAGGGTAGCTGGCACAATCTTCAAGTACCGGCGGCCCTCGAGCCTGAACTCAGATGGGCTGGAGTATATCATAGCTCATGGGCCCACTAACCAATCTCTGAACGCCATGGTATGTGAGGAGCTAGTTTTAGGCTTTCCTGTCTTGCCTGTCCCAAAATTGTGAGCCTCCCTCAGACAAAGGGAATATTAACCTGGTTCCCAAGCCAAACCTGAGTGTGTAGGTGGCTGAGGAAGCCAGATACTGTCTTGGGAGGTTTCCTCGGGTTTCTTTTAACATCCGTCACAAAATGGATGTGACTAGAGGAGGTCTCTGGGAAATACATGTCCTTAAAACAAAAAAGGTGTTGTTTTCTTTCCCTGTTGCCTCCAGTACTATAACTTCAATGGGAAAATGCCACACATAACTTATGACTACACTGTACCACGGACACCACCGCTCCGAACTGCAGCCCCTGCTGTAGACAGACCCCTCTACCATCACCTACCAGAGACCAGCCAGAACCATCCCATTCCAGCCAACTCCAGAGCTGCCCAGGACTTCAACGTCACGTGGCTCTCCTTGTCGCCAGATGATACCAGCGAACAGCTTCCTCTAAGAGAAGGGCATGAAGATTTAGGCTTCAGCCACCCGCACTTCTTCCAAACCAACTCCACCAGTCAGACTCGGGACTGGGGCTGGGAACAAGGTGAAGAGAAGTATGACTTCCAGATGAGACAGGTCTACCATGCAAACACAGGAGAGGAGGAGGAGGAGGAGGAAGCTGCACCAGTTGGTGGAGAAACAGAGTTGGGTTGGTTGCTTTGTTTTTCCTTCTCTCCCATTTTGTTCACTGAAAGCAGACATGCTACATTGGTGGTCTTGAAATCTAAGGTGGCTTTACCATCAGAGCAGACAGGAGGGAAAGATGATTAATAGCGGGGTGGAGACTGTCAGGGAGCAGCAAGGGCCAATAGATCCATAAGGAAAGGGTCACTGGGAGAGGGTGGCCACGATACAGATCGGGCAGTGCCCTCTTGGGCAAGGCAGCCCCACAGCACCTGAGCTTGGCAAGCAGGGCAGTGACAGCAACAGGTCCTAGCAACTCCTCAAACTCAAAGAGTCCAGTGATCATCAGGTGAAAGCAAGGTGACCAGTCAAATCTGAGGGCACTCTGGGAAAGCCAAATAACAATTCAGGGACAAAGTACACCTACAACATTGCTCAGGCCGGGACTGAAGGCCCAGGTCTGAGCTTAAATAGAGCTCCTGAGCAATGGACTGAGGGCAGTTAAAACCTGTTGGTGCACCCTGGTGGCAATTTATGATTTTTAGGCCCAATACTGAATGTTTTTTGCCTTGCTAAATACCACATGCTGAAGTATAAGCCATCCAATATAGTTAAAGCATCCCTATATTTTTCTCCCAGCTCTCAGGTTCAATCAAATTTCCATCAGCACAGCTGTACCCTACAGCATGAGGAGATCCGAGCTGTCGGAGAACAGCCGCATAGCATCCTCCAGGCTTCGTCTCTTCAGGCGACTGTGTCACCGAGACCCACACAACACTGCATTCTGTAGGGAGCTGCAGCACCTGGCAGCCAGGCTGGCCCCGAGGAATGCCACAGCAGGACTATGGACCGAGACAGCTGCCCGGTGGCCGCAGGGCCTCCACAAAGCGCCGGCCCGTAAGAACTCACTGGAGGACTTGAAGGTGGAGGCATTTGCTGGGAGTCAGGGGGAAGCAGCCAACTACAGCATGATGGCATCTATGGAGAGCCCTCTGCTAGGTGCCAGCCCAACCACGGACATCAGCCAGGCAGAGCCTCTGCAAGCCCCTGGCACTGAAAGGTGGCACTTGATTTCCTGGGCAAAACAGGAGCATGGTTAGCTGGGGAGGGAGGGTCAAGCCAATCCTCTGGTAGTCTGACTGCTGTCCTTGATGTCCCCATTCTCCAATGTCTATCCATGTAGCTGCTGTAGATGTTGACCAATGGTGTGGCACAACTGGCTTGACTCTGAGCTCCCAGAACGTCTTTTGCCCCCGTCAGCCTCTAAGAGATCCATTTAAATGAGTTCTGAAGGAGCTGGGGGAGCAACACTAATGTGATTGTAAAGAAGGCCAGGAGTCTATAACACGTCACATACATACACACACACACACACATTTACCAGCATATCATACCCCTTCTGTCCCATTCTTCCATGCACACATGCCTCTGTGACTTCAATAAACATTTGGCAGGAAAACAAGGACCACCTTTTAAACATTTCTGGCAAGCCACATGTGAACTTTTGCACCACATTATATGATAAGAGGGACCTTACTTGAGCTCCCCTTTCCAACCTAATGTCATACCGCTTGAGGTGATAGCATGAACTGAGGCTGAGGGCAGCCACATGTTCAAAAGACCGTAATACAGACAAGTCTCACTATGAACGATGCCTACTCTCAGAGGATGTTGATCCATGGCTTTTCACAGCCTTGCTAGTTGAATTCAGGAGCTGGATCAAGGCTTTACACTCTCTGTTCATCAGTGGTCCATCTTACCCAAAGTGGTGGAGCTGGAGAGCAGAAACACTGGGTTTCTTCCCATCTTCAAAGACAGCGAGGAGGAAATTCACTGTATTTTATGTTTGCAGCAATTTTTCAGTTTTAGCTCACGCCGCCTCCTTTTTCCACAGCAATGAGTTTGATGTGAGCCCCATGGGCCATGACGACATTAGCTTGGCTGACATGTATCGGTGGAAAGTCTCAGCTTATGCTCCCTGCAGCTCCACATGCACTTCAGGTAGGTTTGGCTTCAGGTGACTGATCGTGTGGGATCCTTTTTGGATGTTGATGGAGAGAATACTGGTATTTTTTTTAAAATGGCAGGTAGAGTTTCAGATGCAGTGAGCACTCCAGTAATTTAATCATGGTGGGAGGAGGCTTTTGGATCTGATGGAGCCTGACCAAGAGAGGGTCTTGATTGCCCAGCAGGTATCAGCACCTCCTACGCAATGTGTGTACGGTACGACGGAGTGGAAGTGGATGAAACATACTGTGATGCCCTAACCCGACCAGAACCTACTCACGAATTTTGCACAGGGAGAGACTGCCAGCCTAGGTGAGTGGAAATGACATCAGCTGTCCATGGGCACAACATATCTTTGTAAGGATCATTTTCTCTGCAAAATATCCAGCCCTGAAATGGCTGTAAGATACACTTAAACAGTTAAGCCTTTGTAAGCACAAAGAGGGAAGGAATTTGTTGTCTGAATTGCCTGCTAAGGGCAAAGTTGGCTTTCAAGACCAGCATCCCCCTTAGCAGAGACATATACGTGATAGCGGGTTCATAGCAGCAAGTACCAGGTGAGGGAGTCTCAGGCGTGCAGGAGCTCCTCAGCCACCCCCTGTCCCTTGTCCCACTTACCTGGGTTTTCCCTTGTGCTTTCTCTCCTGGGGACTGCTCGTGGAGGTGGGAGACCAGCCGGTGGAGCGAATGCTCCAGGACCTGTGGTGAGGGCTATCAGTACCGCACTGTGCGCTGCTGGAAGATGCTGGCTCCGGGCTTTGACAGCTCTGTTTATGACGACCTCTGTGAGTCAGCTGGGCTGGCCAGGCCCATGGAGAGGAAAGCCTGCAAGAACAAGGCCTGTGGGCCCCAGTGGGAGCTCTCCGAGTGGTCTGAGGTAGGCAGAAGGGGAGCTTTGCTCCCAGAGGTAAGCAGCTGGGGCTGGGCTGGGGCCTGGAGGATGGTGGCTGGCAGATGCTGGGCACTGAGGAAGTCCCTGGCCAACTCCATCCTGGGAAGCAAGGACTGCCTTTACCCACTGCTCCCCTGTTCTGGCACTACCCAACAAACAGAAGCCATTGAAAAACAATTTTTTCTAAGGTCACTTCTCAAGCAGGACGTTGACCAAGCGAAAGCCCTGTCAGCAAGAGGCTTTGCCTCCCTCTTCCCAAGGATTTAACTAAGGGCAGATGGGAAAACAGTATGGAGACACAGAGGAGCTAAAACACAGTTGAAATCCCTTTGATTGACTTCCCACATCCTGCATGGGACTGGGACAGTGGAGCTGCCTGGTGACTTTGAATAGGGGTCCAGGCCTCAGCATCTTGGAGCGCTGGAGTTCTAGGACCCAAAGTAATTAAGCAGCAGAGATAGAGATGGACCCACCTTTTTCTGTCCCTGCCAGGGCCCTTCCCCTCCTCCCCAGTGCAGCAGGAGGAAGGCGGGAGGGGGCATAGCTGCCTCCCTTGCCTTTGCTCATCCCCCTTGTTCGCCACTTCTGAGCCCCAGGGCTGACTCTGCGTGGCCATTGCAGTGTTCAGCCCGGTGTGGCACGCAGGGGACGATGAAGCGGGAGGTGCGCTGCTCGGTGGAAGCACCCCTCTGCGACGAGTCCCGGAAGCCCAGCAGTGAGAAAACGTGCACAGGCCCACCCTGCGACCGCCGCTGGACCGCTTCAGATTGGGGCCCGGTGAGTCCAGAGGGTTTGCTTCTCCTTGCACCCGATGCCGGGGGTGCGGGGCTGGCAGGAGGGAGCAGGTGGGCAGTCACGCTACTGCTCTCCTTTGGCTTTCTTCTGGCAGAGGCTAAGCTCAAGAAACTAGAATAATCTGCATTTTTGCCTCTCCACGCTGTAAGTTTTTGATTAGCTGTGAGGTGAGCTCCATTCAGTAATCTGGGAAGCTCACGGCACCTGGGGAATGGAAACCCCTGACCAGATGTACCTCTAAAGACCCTTGGGATCCAGTGCCACAGTACCAGTGCCAGGGCTAAGCTCTGGACTGGGGTCTCCTGGCACCACTGACCCTGACCCCTCCACTTTCCTGCTTTCTGATGTGTCTAAATGCCCTTTATTCCTCCAAGTGCTCAGGTTCGTGTGGTGAGGGACGCATGAGCCGCTTCATCGCATGTCGCAACCTGGAGGGCAAGGTGATCTCCAGCTCGCAGTGTGACCCAGCCACCAAGCCCCTGGCTGTCCATCCATGTGGAGACAAGAACTGCCCCGCGCACTGGGTGGAGCAGGAGTGGGACCAGGTAAAACCAAGCCCAGCCCTATGTCATTAGCCCTCCTTCCCACCCCATATCCAACAGGACATGGTGGGAGCCTGGCTCCCTTGCTGGAGCAAGGTTGTATGGTGTGACCTCCAGCCATGGAGTGGTACCCTTGTCCTAGCTCCTTTTAGAAAGAGGGAAGGAGTAATGACTACCCTAGCTTGTCCCCCTCCAATACCCTGTAGACCACCCCAAAGTTTTTGGCATTTGTTGCCTTCCCAGGGACCTCCAATGGAGGGCAGCAACGTCCTAAGGAAATAATCCTCCTCTCCCACCTCTGGCGCCCAGCTGGCAGTTGCAGACACCCCAGCAGAGCTCTTTGTCCAGCACATGCAATCACCGCCCCCAAAATGACACCTCTCCCCCGCCCCCCCCCCCCCCCCCCAAGATTTTGGTCCCACCACTAAAGAGAAAGCCACAACAAAACCAGCTTAATCTCTGATAAATGATAGCCAGAGGTAAACCTGAACCACAGCCCAGATCCCTGCCCTGAAGTCACATCCAGGCCAGGACTGTGTGCTTGCCTCAGGACTTGGAGTCCAGTCAACATGGTCCAGGTGCCTCATTGTACCAAATAATCAATCTCTGCCAGTCTGCTTACTCCCCTTTTGTTGCTCAAGGCCTAGAGGCTTTAGGCTTCCTGATACAAGCTGATCCAAATCCCAGAGCACCCAGAGGAACACACTGAGTCAGTTGTGGGGTTTGAGCTTTGTCTTTAAAGCCTTGAGCAAAACAGGGATTCACAAAGCACTAAGGAAGAAAATTTCTAGGGAACCAGAGAAGCAGCCAAGCCCTCTCCCCTCCAACCATAGCTAAACCTCTGTTCTCCTGTTGCTACCCTTTATAGCTGTTGACTTCATTCAACTGAGTCTCCCTCCAGCACTGGTAACAAGCACAAACTGGTTAAACCTGGGGACCCATGGCAGTCCCGTAACCCTCTCCTGCTCTGGCTTACAGTGTGGGTCACACCTAATACTGCAGTGCAGTTTTTCAGCTGTGTCCAGGCTATTAAATTTACCTGAACTCTGAAAGACCAGCTGAGCTTCCCACCTTTGTGTGTGCCAGCTTCTTTGCCTTTGCTGTGTTCTCTCAGCTGATCAGCTCTGAGTTCACAGGATGACTGAGGGCAGATGCAAGCCAGCTGTGCTGGCCCTGCCATGGTGAAGAAGGGCACAGAGCAATGAAATCTCAGCCGGCAACTGTCTCCGTGGGCATCAGGGAGCAGAGCCAAGCTAGAATCAGATCTTGCCTCTTGCTGCTTCTCTTAGTGGTGTCCTGAGAGAGTGAGTCCTCCCAGCTAAGCCTGCATAGCCCTGGACTCAGCAGTACTTAACCACGCAAATCACCTGCAGTGCAGCAGTTTGGTCCCCTTGGGCCCATGCAAAGCTTGTCAGTACTGCAAGATGTAGGTTGCTACATGAATACGCTACATGGTTTTTGAGAACACAGATACACATAAAATAAGACAGAAACAGCTTCTTGTAGTCTTACCTTGGCTGCTCCAGGTCCCTTGTGGTAGCTGCTTTCAAGGCCAGCCAAGGTGAATTCAGCATTCCCAGTGCTGTATAAATACTAATTACCAGCTCCTGTCCTTGCTCCCTAAGATATTCAGCTCTTTTTCAGGCACCCATTGCTCTTGTGACCTGGGAAGAACTACCTTCGTTAGACTGGTGTTAGCACACGCATTAAGCACCTTACTTCTGAGCAGAAGGCCATCTTACTTGAAGCACTACAGCTGATGAGCATCATTTGTTACCTGGCTGTTACATTTTCTTTCCCAGTGTGATGCCAGCTGTGGGCGAGGGATGAAGACCCGGGTTGTCTTGTGTGCGGGCCTGGAGAATGGTGTGTACAGGGAGTACCCCGAGAAGCGCTGTGAAGCCTCTCAGAAACCTGAGGAACAAGCTGCCTGTTTCAGGAGACCATGTTCAACATGGTTCACTACCTCCTGGTCTCAGGTAGGGCTCGGGGTGGTGGGGAAGGGGGAGAGGAGGCCTCATAACCCTGGTTGGTGGAACACGACCTCCTTTCTAGCAGCCTGTTCCGCTGAGGGCTCTGTTAGGTCCCCATGGGACCATGAGCTCTGCTCTTCTGCAGACCAGGCAGTAGGTGGAGGGACTGGCACACACCAAGCTGGAAAAAAACTTAGAGCGTGTGGATTATTGCCACGAGCAAGAGCACACACCACACTGCAGGCATACAGGATACAGCCATGTCTCCTCCCCTGCCAGGAGACAATGTTCTGTCTTTCCCTTGACTCGAACTGGTGAGCGGTTAGGGAGTGGGAGGATAGGGCAAGCTGGGCCTGACTGACAGCAGCCATTCTCTTCATCTTCATCACAGCATCAACACTCAAAGGAAAAACAATTCCGAGTCGCATTAAAGAGATGAAAGCAAACTCCTCCCTTGCTCTGCCCTGACCCCAGCTCAAGGAGGCTCTCCTGCAGCAACGAGAAGGGAGCCTAAGTTTGAGATCAGTGTGGGATTTGACCCAAACATCCTCAAGAACAGTCTCCAAAGCAGGGACCAGGTGGTCTCACTGGAAGAACAAACTTGGGGAACTACAGAAAAATAAAAAAATGCCTCTCATGATCCCTTTCCTCTCTCTCGATCCTGACAGTGCAGCAAGACATGTGGTGCTGGTGTGCGACTGCGTGAGGTGAAGTGTTACCAGGGGGAAGCGCTGGCTCAGGGCTGTGACCCCACTTCCAAACCAGAAGCCAGGCAGACGTGCCAACTCCAGCCGTGCCCCACAGAGGCACCAGGTAAGTCTGGGAGGGCAGGGAGGGAGAGGAGCCCTTGGGAGCCCTTTGCTCTGTCCAGCTCTCTGCTGGGGAAGCCCATCTCCTTTTTAACCCCTTCTGTGGATGCTTCTGTTCCCCAGAAGACGACTGTGAAGACAAAGCGACAGCCAACTGCGTGCTGGTGCTGAAAGTGAAGCTGTGCTCTCACTGGTACTACAGGAAGGCTTGCTGCCGGTCGTGTCGGCTCAAGTCACCTTGACTGCTGCCAGGCTGTACTTCCCTTCCAAGTTCAGGGGCAAGAGCCCCCTCGAGCCAGACTTCACGACTTGAAGCCACCCCACTTGGCTTGGCTGTGGAGCCAGTCCCTGTAGACCAGCCTGCTCAGCGAGGAAGGATTCCTAGGACTTAGTCATCACTGTTCCCTCTCCAAGAGGATCTTACACATGATAAACCATCAGTTCCTAGAAAGCTACTGAGAAGTGAGTTGGGAAAGCCTGTCCCTGCTGTCGTCATCTCTGAAGAGCTCTAGTTGGAGGTGGTGGGGGGCAGAGGCCAGCCCGCAGCAGGGCACAGACGACAGCGGCCAACTCTCTGGTATGCCCTGCAGATTTTTCTCCTACAAGGGCAATTTCCAAAACACACTGAAAAATTCTGTGTCACAATAAAGAGCTAAACTGTAAAACTGTGGTTTTGGGATGCCTGTACCTAGGCCAGAGGCAAGGGAGGAAGGGGGACACAAGAGGGACAAAAGCAGGGGAGGAAAAATCCTTGCACCAGTACAGCTTCCAGGCAGCACCAGATAAACCCTGTTTTATGTTGCCTGCCAAAGAACAGAAACCACTCCTGTTTTGTATTTCAAAGTCCTCGTTTATTTCTGACATTGAATTTGAAACCATAGCTGAGCAACAAAGACGGAGAATAATAACAGGAGGAATCTGAAGTGGAAAAAATCTGGGATCCCTGCCCCTACCCTGTCCTGTTCCTCCACCATCCCCAAAACCCTCTAACCCACAGTTGCACCTCCGGTGTTTCCAGCCCTTTCAGACTCACCCGTTTCTCTGTAGCCATGCCAGACCCAGGGCATTGTGTTGGCTGTGAGGCTAACCCTCGTCTTGGCTGTCCACCTGCTCTGGAACTGCCTCACCAGCCTTGGCACCTCGTTAGCCGGCGACAGGTCACGCTTAATTTGCATGTGATGAAGATGATGATGCAGTTGCCTTTCTTTCACCAGAAGGCTGAGCCACAGAAGCAAAAGACCCCATGCTCCGGAGGTCGCAGGCCGGCATGTGCTGCCGTTGCGGTGGGAAGCCTTGCTGCATGCCAAGAGGTAGAGTTGGATGCCGGGAGCCGCCGTGCCCGCGAGCTGGCTCTGCGCCCTTCGAGGGGACGGCACCGCAGGGCGTGTGGCAGAGCCGTGAGGGCGGCAGCCCACAGGTCGCCCTGGGACTTGGTAACTTCGTGTGGCTCCCAGCAGGATGAGACCTAGCTGAGCAGATGCTCTAGTGGGAAAGGACGGGATTTACTGAGTTAGCCAAGATTTTTTCCCTGTTCCAGACTGTATTTTCGGGGAGGAGTACTGGCTGGATGGGAGGCAGTAGGAGCTATGGGCTACGGGCCAGTGGGATCCAGAGAGCTTTCCTGCTGCTAACTTTTGTCTTCCCTCCTGCCTGCCCTTAATGTGAGAGGGTATTTAAAACCTGCTATCACTATTTGGAGAATGGAAGGAGACTCTCTAAAAGAGATGCAGCTAGGCTGAGTCTCAGGGTAATGGAAATACAATGTCTTTCTGGGCCAGAGGTGGGGGAGGTGGTGCATAACGTTTGCTCAAAAGGCTGTGTAGAATGCAGGCTGGGGCAAGGTTTGGTTACAAGGACCGTCACCACATTTGGCGTTCATCTGGCTCCTTTTCCTCGGGTAGTTAGAGCAGAGGTGCCAAGGCATGAGCAGGTCCAAAGTGTAAATTAGCCTTTTGCCCGATAATGTAGACGTTCAAGGCTCGTGTAAGTTGTGCCTCTATGTCGAGACCTACTTTTTCTGTGCATGAATGGGGAGCTGAAGTCCAAATCCTTCTGTGAGCAGCAGGATGATTTCTTAATTGCGGCGGTGAAAAAAACAACCCCCACCCCTCACATTTCTGAGCAGTCGTACCCTATATCGCAAAGGCATGGCCAGCGTTTCCTGTCATTGCCTCCAACAGCATCCGCACGGCTGCGGCGATCGTTGCTGTCCAGGTCCCTCCTCCCTGCCATGAATGGGAAGCGCTCAGCCGAGCGGTCCCGCACCGGTTGCTATGGAAGTGCTTGTGAACGATGGAGATGTCCTTTTAGTAATTTTTCACTTAATTTGATTTATGGAGGAAGAAGGAACTTTCCCACATTCATTTTTGCAGAAAGGCAGAGTCACTGGCTGTCGTTACCAGCCGCAGAACTGGTGAACCCAGGTTTGGGTCTTGCACCCTCTTTTTCCAAAAGCAAAAGAGGGGGGACCCCGGCCACCTGAACTTCACTCTCCCATGGGAGGTCGCGGGCTCTGCAAAGGAAGAGCCGTGACCCGGTGGTCTCTGCAGTTGCTGTCGAAAGCAAAAGCCATCCTAAAGCCAACCTTCCTCTGGCTGTCCGGAGCTGTCGGAGTGGGCTGGGTAGGGCTTTGAAAGCTGAAGGTGACCAAAACTGCAGATATTTAGGGGTGCAACTCTCCCTGTAAGTAAAATCTTACCATTTTTATGGGTCCAAGTTAAAATTGCTCCTAAGAAAGCTTGTGAAGAGGAGAAGAGGCGGGGGCTTTGGCCGCAGAAGGATCAGCCTGTGCCCATTTGCATGGGTGAGCGGTTTTGCGAG
>NW_010544611.1:24071-24390 GCF_000687285.1 Phaethon lepturus
CCTCCCCGGGCCGTGATCTAAATTCACGTCTTTAACTTCTCCAGCACGTGCAAAGACCGAAGCGGGTGGGAGAGGGCGTCCTATCTTATACTCAAACACAAAAGCTAACTGCTAGCGGCAACTAACGCGGTACGAGGGGAGCAGGACGACCCGGATCTTCCCTTCTTCGCTTCCCTTAACTTCTCCAGCACGTGCAAAGACCGAAGCGGGTGGGAGAGGGCGTCCTATCTTATACTCAAACACAAAAGCTAACTGCTAGCGGCAACTAACGCGGTACGAGGGGAGCAGGACGACCCGGATCTTCCCTTCTTCGCTTCCC
>NW_010544611.1:25724-26037 GCF_000687285.1 Phaethon lepturus
CCGCATCCCCGCTCCCCTCATCCCCCGGCCGGAGAAACCCTCCGCTCCCTCAGCGCCTGCGTCCTGCAAAGCCGCAGAAGCTGGACAAGACCTGGCCCTGAGCATCGGGAGACGGGAGGCAGCTGCCGGGCGCTCGTCCCCCCCTCCCGGCGAGGTTTGCCGGGGAAGGTGTTTTACCACGCCGGTTGGAAACTCCTCCAAGTAACCGCCGCGCTTTTCATCGCACGGCCCGGCTGCGCCGCACAGACTTCGCATTAACTTTTAACGAGCAGGAGGTTGTAGCTAGCTGTTGTTGAAAGCCTCCTCGTTTAAT
>NW_010544611.1:26213-26747 GCF_000687285.1 Phaethon lepturus
AGCCAAGCCTCCACCTCAATAAGCAAGTGCTGCAGGTCCTCAAAAGCCTCAGGGGAGTCTCCCTGTGCTGGGAGGAGGAAAGGACATAACTGCAGCACCCGGGGGAAACGGGGTTTCAACCCGCTTGCCCATCACGGCAAAAAAGCCCTGCAAGACCCCTCCTGCAGCAGCAGTTCGGCCCGAGGAGCGGCGACGCTGCCGGGGTTTGTGGCAAGATGGGGGACGGCCGCGGCGCTCACCTGTAGCCTACAGTAGCAGAGCACGGCAACGATGCACAGCAGGATCACCGTCGCTAAGATTCCCCCGGTGATAACAACAGTTCCCGCTGTCATCCGACCGGTTCTCCATCAAACTCTGAAAGGCAGGGACACGCGTCACCCGGGGACACGAACCTCACCTACCCCGTGGCTTCGTCATCACATCGCAGATGTGACGCCCGTGAGGCATCCCAAAATACCGCATCCCCATTCCTCCTTCCCCCCGCTGGGAAACCAACCCCCAATATCCTTCTCCTCCTCTTCGCGAGAGGACACC
>NW_010544611.1:26830-27111 GCF_000687285.1 Phaethon lepturus
CGGCCAGGGCTGCCTCCGCCTTGGGGTCTTCGGGAAAACACCCACGCGGTCAGCAGTGCCTCCCCCCTTGCTGAGCCGAAAGGGTGGGTTTCCACCCTTCCGGCAGAGAATACAGCTTCTGCTTCAAAACACAGAAGCAAACCTGGGTTTTTCCACCGGGAAGTGCCAAAGGGGAGCCTTGGAACTCCGCAACTCCGGCAGCCCGAGCCCCACAAACGCACGCTGGCTGCCTGCGGGGCACCGAGGGGTCTAAGGTGGGCTGGGCGTGAGCCGAGCGGCCC
>NW_010544611.1:27261-27467 GCF_000687285.1 Phaethon lepturus
CGCCGTGTCCCGTGGGGATGGGGCTTGGCACGTGCCTGCGCCCCTGGGAGCCTGCGAGGTGCAAAAAGCCCTTTGGGTCCTGCAGATGATGATGATGAGGATTTATTTATCTTTAATAAAATAATTATTAAAGAAAATATTATTATTTTCTTTAATTTGGACCAGGGAAAGGAGGCATCTCCCAAGCTTGGCGAGATACTCCGCAG
>NW_010544612.1:0-551 GCF_000687285.1 Phaethon lepturus
GGCGGCTCCCACCGCCCCTGTGTGTGACCGAGGCACGCGGCCCCTCCTGGTAAATCCTCGTCAGCGTGTCGTCGTCCTTCTGTCCAGGGAGGAGGGTGACAGTCGTTATGTCTGCCTCCCCCCTGCCTGTCCCCACGCCCCCCGTGTTCAGAAGAGACCGAGTGCAGGCCGAGCATCCCCGGGGGGGAGATCAGGCCAAGCGAGGGCCTGCCGTGCCGCAGGCACCGGCCCAGTTGCTCTGAGCCTGGGGAACGCAGCGCCGGGCTGCTAAAAAAGACACGGGAGCACTCCCTGCGTGCAGGGCTGGGGCAGAGCAGGCGTTCGCTGCGCTCTCTAAAACTGGGAATTAAAAAAGGGCTATAATGGCGCAGGAATCTCTCAGTATGATGGGAGCCAAACGGCGCGGCAAGGAAAATTGCACCTCGTCGTGAGTGCCAAAATCGACAGAGAGGAAAAGGAGATGAACAGCGTTTGCGAGTGCACCCCAACAGCTCCTGTAAAAGAGCCTTGACCCACCTTTGGCGCAGGCTGGCGCCAGCCTGCCAGAGCGG
>NW_010544612.1:601-1641 GCF_000687285.1 Phaethon lepturus
CCTGCTTCCTCCCAAGCCCTCGTGCTTGGGAAGGGCGAGGGGTGGGCGAGATCAGTCGCTCAGGCCACGTGCACGCCCTTGCAGCCTTGCAGGGGCCCTCCGGGCCTTTCTGGATTGTGAGGCTGCGCGCACGGTTGCAAGACTGAAATGCCCGTTGCGGGGTGTGGACGTGCCTGGACACATGGAGCCGCGGGCGCGCGTGTGGGGCTACGTGAGCAGAGGCCACACATGTGTTTGGACCAGCCAGCGGGGCACGGCGAGTGCTGCACGAGGCGCTGCCTTTGTTTCTGTCGTGGGACAGGGATGAGAAATGATCATGGGATGAGCAAACGGCTTGTGAAGGGGAAGGGGCTGCAGCTTGTTTGTCACCCAAAAGAGGTGGGAAAATCAGAGACGTGAAACCGAAGTGGTTAAAGAAATGGCTATGCTGAGTACAGGCTAACGACAGGCTTCGCCACGCACCCGGGCAGCGGTCAGCGCTGCTGCCTGCTGCAGGGGCTGAGCCCTGCGTGAGCTGACGGGTTTGGAGCTGATGAGGCAAGAGGCTCAGCGCCGAGAAAAGTGCGGCGGTGCGCCCTGTCCTCACCTGTGCGCGGGGCTCCCGGGGACTGGGCGCCTGGCGCATGGCCCGGTGCGGGGCACTGGCCACCAGAATGGGAGCGTGTGTGGAGGGGGATAAAAACTGGATGAGGAGAAAATGGAAAATCTGTACGTAAATCAGTGGTGCCTCCTCCCACAGAGAATCACGGTTCCTTTCACCCCCTTCTCTCCAAAAAGACCTAAATTACCGAGAACACAAAGAGAGTTTGACAAAGAGAGTTTGACATGAAGAGAGCTCAAAGGGTCTGGAGCTACTTGATGTCAAAGGGGGATGGAAACCATGGGCCAGTATATGGGAGAAAGCACGGTGACAAATGGCACAGGGATGATAGCTTGGCTGTTGCTTCTGATGAAACAGCCAGATGGCAACACGCTGAAAAGCGTAGGAGGAGAGTGTTCCACTAGCAGGAGCGTCCTCCAGAGCTGCCTCCCACAACGTC
>NW_010544612.1:1656-7650 GCF_000687285.1 Phaethon lepturus
GCCACATATTTATATCTTCAGGAAAACATACAGCAGTGCCAACGTGCAGGCGCTGCTGGCAGGGATGGAGGAGAGCTGGGGCTACAAGACAGCCCTGTTGCCTGCAGGAACGCGAAGAGAGGTCATCACCAGGGCCTGCCAGAGCAGCCCTTTCTGGGAAGCCAGCAGTTGGTGCCGCTGGCCTTGGCACTGCTCCTCTTTGGACCCTGTTTCCTCCTCACCCAACAGTTCTGGGTGCAGGTGCATCCTCGCAACCTGCTCCCTCTCAAGCATTGCCACCTTGGTTTTTTGCTTCAGAGGAGCTTGCTAAGGAGATGAGACAGTGGGTTATTCTTCAAAGCATAACACAAACATCTGGAGGATCAGAAACAAGGCTTGGGAAACAAAAGGTAAAGATGAAAATTGAGCAGACATTTAGCAATGTAGGCTATGCATTGCTCAGTGTTACCCAAGGACTGATGCCGAGCTGTGCGGCATTGCTGAGCTGGGAAACTGGTTCTGGAGGATGGTTCTGTGCTCGCTGTTTCTCCCACCTTGTGTGCTGATGAAGAGTTTCTCCCTGTGTTTTAGTGGCTTGTGGCTGAGCCTGGCCCCCTCCCCTCTCCCTGAGAGCCCTCCCTGACCGCTGCTTTGCTTCTGCTTAGCTGGAGCTGACCCGTCCCCGTCGGGTGATTCACTCGCAGCTTGTTCATTTGAATTTGTAACAGTCCTTCTGCACACACCGTAAGGAGTACTTAATGTGCAGCATTCTGCTGAGCCCGTAGCCTTTGGAGTTTTTTGTGGAGACTCTTTGTGGCCTCCCTGGACACATCATTGGAGAGATACAGTCCCAGGCATGCTGCTGAAAGCAGATGTCATGCCAGTTAACACAGAAGTGCCTCCGTTGCTTCTTCCCAGGGTGCATCCAGTCCTGGCTGTTCCTCAGATGGGGTAATGAAGGTAATCCTGTCTTCCTCCTCGGTGTCCTGGGCCGCTCTACACATGCATGGCCAGATCTTCATCCCCTCCACTGCTTCTGGCCCTTTGGTTTGCTCCCTGTCAGAACTAAAGGCCACTGTGAAGAAGTTGCATGGTGCTACCCAAAAAGGGTCCCTCTGCCCCGGTAGGCACAGCGTGTTTGTGCTCCCTGTGCAGCAGGTTGGCAGCAGTTCGTCCTGAGCAGCTGTCTGGCTCTTCAGAGCAGCACCAGGAAATATGCAAATTTAACCTTTGAATTTACTGTGCTGTTCTTTTCCTGGGAAATGTCACCCAGGGCATCAAGCCGGGATTGCCTCGGGAGGGGAGTGAGCATCAGTGGCATATGCTCTGCCTCTGGGGGTGCATCCGGCCGGCCCACAACACGGGGAGCTGGGTCCTCCAGGGGGTCTTTAGGGGCTCCCTGCGAGCAGGAGCTCCCATGCGAGCAGGAGCTCCCGTGCTCTGGAAGCGCTGGGAGCTCCCGTGCTCTGCCTTGCTGTCAGCAGAAGCCGCCCCGAACCGCTGTGACGGCTGGAACATGTTTCGGTGACTTGAGCTGGCTCCTGAGTGACGGAAGGAAGATCATGTCCCCATCGCTGGGTGTTGGCGGGGGAGCTGTCAGTGGTGACATGTCTCACCGCGGCGAGAGCGGCTCGTGGGAGCCAGCGCCAGGGCCGGAGAGGGCTCCTCTGCCGCGAGGGAGGGGAGAGCCCGCGGCGTCGGATCCAGGCAACGCTGCGGCAGCAGGAGGGAGCTCCCCATTCAGTTGAATGTGCGGCACACAAAGAGCTGAAGGGAGTCCCAGCTGTCAAAGCCAGCAGTGACTGATAGGACTGTCCTAGCTCAGACCAGAGACTAAGATGAAGGGCTGAGTTTACACTCGGGAGGTACCTATGGAACGAAAAAAAGAGATGTGATTGCAGCGTGGGCAGGAGTGACTCTGCAAAGAAGATGGATCTCAGCACAGGTGAATAACCAAAGACTGTATCAACATCCCTGGAGGGCCTTGCCCTGGTTGCTGGACCATCTGTGCCAAAGCCTTTCCTGCCATGTCAGCTCTGTTGGTTTTATAGGAGCTGCTGCCAGCGTGGATATGCCTCTCTCTGCAGCATGTCCACCATGCCTACGTGGGCTGTGCCAGCTTCTGGTGTGGCACTGGGGAGGCAGAATACACCTGAAGAGCTGTGTGAATGGCTCTGGTTGTCTGGCCCTGGTGCAGTGTGTTCCCTGCAGCTTTTTGCAGTGTTATTACGGTTGCCAGTACAGATCTGTCTTTGTTTAGGACAAATGCTTCAGGGCCAGCAGAGCAGGAGCTCTCAAAGAACAAGCCAAGGTGTGCAGCTGGGCTCTCCTCCAGGACCCTCCGATAACAGCCAGCGTGGGCAGCTCCAAGCTAGCAAGACCCTGAAATAACAGAGCAGAATGCAACCTGCCTTCACAAGCATCCCTAAAAATAGCAAGGCAGGATGTCCATGTGATGGGTTTCAATAGGAAAATAGATTCATTTCCCAGCTCCCAGAGGGGTTTTTGGAAACAGAAGAAAGTAAATAAGGGTTTTGAAAGTGATGACAAATACCTTGGAGGTGCCCTTCCAAGCAGCCTTGACTGTTTGAAATTACACTCACATCTCCAGTGGCTCTGAGAAGGGGAGCGTGAGGCCCTGAAGATCTCCAGATCTAGTGTGCTCTCATTTGCTTAGGTGCTAATTAAGAGAATGTGGAAGCTCTGCTATGTATTTTGCAACTCTGTAAATTCAGATAAGAGCCATTACAAATCCATCACAAGGTGTATTAAAATCTCCTTAATTAATAAACAATAAACACAGCAGTCTCTGGGAGAAGCACTGGAGGGGAACGCAGGACAGGGATGGACACCGAGTCACCAGGAGATGAGGTGGAGAGGATGCTACCCCCTCAGTCCTCATCCCCAGGAGCAAGGCAGTGCAGCAGAGGGACTCGTGGCAGGCTCTGTGCAGGAAAGCTGCTGGTCTCACAGCTGATCGCTGAGGGTTGAAGCTGCTGCCAGAGCCCTTGGTTTTGCCAGACGTTTCCCTGTGGCTGCTTGGGCACTGGGAAAGCATCACATCTTTGTCTCGGCAATGTGGGTGGAAAGATGAGCGCAGTGCAGGGGTGGGTTCCTCTGTCCTGTGCAACTTGGGAGCATATGGCCAATGGTGTCACCCAGGGGACACTGGCTCAAGCCCCTGCGGCAAGAAGAGGGCCCTGTACCAGACATAGCCCGAAGAGACAGCCCGCCACAAGGCTATGCGGGCTTTCTGGGCTGAAAGGTGCTGGATTATTTACACAAAGAAGAATGGCTCCAAACGGAGGTGGGGGTTGGAGTGCTGTCACTTCACAGCCATGGCTTGCACGGAGCATGCCTCTGACCCCACCGGCTAACTGGCCCAAAGCCTGGATGAGTGCCTTGACCACTGGGGCAACTTTGGGCTTTGCATGCTCCTTGAACAGAAGTACCTTCCTGGTCCAGAGACGCCCCTTCCCAATCAAGTTTTCTTGAAACTAGCACTAATATATGGAGCTTCCACCATATTCACATTTTCTAATGAAAAGTTGCCTCTCAGAAGGGGAGTCCTCACTTGCCTAAAGAGAAAGGGTGCTGGGGTTTGAGCTGCAGGTGTGGTTAATACACAGACGCAAGAAGGAGGTGGGTTCCTGGGTGGGGAACTCAAGTCCCAGGTTGTGGTGCGTTTATGTCCCTGGAAAGCTAGGCAGAGAATTGCCCTATGGCAGACGGAACAATTCAAGAAAACCCCATGGGTTGTTCTTTCATGGAACTTAGGTCCTGAGAACCGGGGCTTTATCGTCCGCTTGTCCTCTGGGAGCTGGCAAGGAAGGTCCACAGGCTCTTCTGAGTCACATGGAGCAGTTTACTCTCCTTTGTCCCCAGACCTTTTAGCAACAGGTCACTGAGGAATACTTCCATTTCAGGAAACATTTCTGCTCCCAGATCTGGATGCTGTGCTGGTGTCACCCACTTCTGTGATACGCTGCCTCTGGGGACCCAGCATTTCAATTCACATTACTGTGCCCGTGGCTTGGGGAGAAGCGGGGACAGACCTACTCCTCTGCCCCTCTTCTCCATGTTGCTCTTCTACTGAATGGGCTGGACTTTCCTGGTCTCCACTGTCTTTAGGACATCAAGGGCAACAGCTAAGAGGGACGTGGCATTACTACTGGGTGGAAGTGAAGCCAGTAAAAGGAGGTAGCCTGCTTTAACTAGAGCTATCTCAATTAATGTGTTGGCACTGATGGTGCAGTTTCTTCAGGAGCAAGAAGGCAGTTTTGTCCCTTGCTTGGTGAGTTCAGAGCTCTGAATGTCCCTGAAAAGGTTCATTACTTGGCTGATCCTGACAACGTGACACTTCAGCCCACTGCAAAGCCTGCCTTGTCCAAACTGCCTTTTACTCCCTGCGGTGCTCCCGATTTGTGTCAGCTGAGGGCTGATGAGGTGATGTGTGTGACAAGTGTCTGGGTGCTGCGCTCAGAAATCAGCAGGGCTGGAGGAGAACTCGGCAGGCAAAGATGCAAAATCTGAATAATCTGCAGATAGCATCTTAAAGCCCTGACAGGCTCCAGACAGGTGGTTTCTATAACAGACTCTATTCTCCACCTGCCCTGGGGCAGAAGTATTGATCTGTCTTCTGCTGGCTGTGCCAGCAGACTGTTCATAAACCCCTCGTGTTCTTCAAGGTCCATTCCTGGTACCTGCACCCTCTCCCGACCATCCCCTGCCCTGGGTGAGCACGTGCTGGGCTGCCAGGTCTCCCAGCCCTGCGGAGCCTTGCAGGGCAGCTCCGACAGTGGGGACAGAGGTTGGGACCCTGGAGTCTGTCCTGCACATGGTACAATTTATACAATTGCTGCGTCTCTGTAAAAAGAGTCTGTCCGGCTCCAAGTTTCACTGTCTAGACGGGGAGCGGGTGGGTTGTGCGGTGATGGCACCCGCACGCACCGCGCCAGCTGTGCTGAGTCGGCTGTCTCCAGCTGTTCCCGAGGCAGCTGCGCAACACACTAAGTGGCCGTGGCCCTTGTCCCCAGCAAGGGGACCCTGGGGGGTCACCCCAGCCCTTCTCCTCAGGTACCTATGCTAAAGGTTTCCTGCCACCACTGTCTACTGTAACTCCCTTTCCAGGGAGGGGGACAGGTCCGGTTTCAGTGAAAGCTGTGCTGTGGCCTTAGTGCACCTGCGAGGGCTGGGTGGGGGGTGACAGAGGGCTTTGCATATGGGCTGCATGTGCTGATGGGTCTTTCACAGGTTACTGGCCAGGTTAAAGCACTCCGGTAAGTCTGCCCCAGCGCCGCGTAATGCTCCCACGCTGTCTGCCCTGCTGAGAAATGGCACATGGGAACTGCTCTTGCTCCAGCTGCAACCCGGGAGCTCTTTGAGGAGTGCTGGGGCAGCAGACCTGCGCCGTCAAACCGGGGGGAGAGGAGGCTGCACGGGATGGAGTGTGGGGCTCTGCCTGGAGAGCTTTGCCTCCTGGATGTGCCTCGGGCTGGCAGGAGGGGCTGCATGTCCTCCAGAGCAAGGCGAGGGGAGCCAGGCCCTGTTCAGGGCCGGAGGCTCTCCGTCCCATGTGCTTTTCTCCCCAGGCTGGCTAAAAAGTCTGCATAGAAGTTGGATGGCCCTCCACACACCTTCAGAGGTTGGCCCTGCCACCAGGTTGAGATGGTTTCTTGGACATGCATCCAGCATCAGAAGCTGCGGGCTGCAGGGATGAAGGGGTGTCTGACCCCGTTCCCGTCTTCCTCATGCTGCTTCGCTTGGCTCTGGAGATACTCTGCTTCTCCAGGTCTGCCATGTGATATCTGATCTCTGTGTAATGCCTACAGGTCCCCTGCTGTCTGAGGAGAGGTGGGGCTGCTTAGTTAAAACCACAAATGCTCATTACTTATCCTTGTGGCACTGCTGAGATCATGTTCGTTGAATTGCCACAGACCTCTCTTGCATCTCCAAAGACAAGGGACCTCAGTGGTGGCTAAGCTACACATGAGACAGTCCAGTCCCGGGGAAGAG
>NW_010544612.1:7681-11235 GCF_000687285.1 Phaethon lepturus
AGCCGAGAGGATGGTGGCTGGAGCTGGGTTGGACCGTGAGTCTGGGGTGTCCCTGCAAGCACCCTGCCCTGGGGCTGGGTCGTGCCTGGGAGGAGAGCGGTGTGCTGTGTCTGCTGTTGTCACCGTCAGCTGGCAGTGTTTGGCCAGCAGTGAAGGAATAGAACGAGAGGAAATGGCCAAGGGAGGTTTAGATTGGATATTAGGAAAAACTTCTTTACGGAGAGAGTGGTCAAACATTGGCACAGGCTGCCCAGGGAGGTGGTGGGGTCACCATCACTGGAAGTGTTCAAAAAACGTGTGGACACGGCACTTCAGGACATGATCTAGTGGGCTTGGTGGTGTTGGGTTGGTGGTTGGACTTGATCTTAAAGGTCTTTTCCAACCTTAATGATTCTGTGATTCTGTGAAAGGCATCATGGTCGGACTAATTCTTCTGGCATTCACCTGAGGAAGAAGAAATGAGGGGGGAGCCAACTCCTGGCTCGTCTGTGCAGAGGCACCTTTGCAGGGAGCTTGGCTGCAAAGTCCTCGCAAGCGTAGCGTCCTGCGGTGCGGGTGTGGGCACACCTGCGTCTTCCCTGCCGCAGCCCATGTGTGCACAGCAGGACGGACGGGTCTCCCGTATCTGACAACATATGGCGGTTGCACGCATCCAGAGCTGGAAGACATTTTGGATGAGGGCTGGAACTATAGCAGAGCTGCCTGTGCTCTGGGGTTTAGGCATTTCTTCCAAAATTCATTCAGGAGCAAATGTGTGAGCTGCTCGTGCACATGTATAACTGCAGCTGTAAAGGAAAGCAACAGAGGTTTCAAATGGCGCTGCCTGTTTTACCATTTCGGGAAGAAGTGTGTCTTATTATAATTGCCTTGCTTATTTGGAAGAAAAAACCCACTGTAGTTACTAGAAATTCAATATAGAAATTACTAGTTACTACCCTCTGTAGACTAATTTTGAGGGTAGAAGAAGAATGAGGAATTTAATGCACACTATAATGAATGTCAATCTTCTCTCTTAATGAATAGGAATCACAGTTTGCTGCACATTGTAGGGGAATGAAAAGCATCCAAAGTTCAATTCACTTTTTTCTTTTTTTCCTTTCTTTTTTTTTTCTTTTTGAGAGAGATAATACGGTGCACAGCAGATGGGTACATTCATTTGTGAACACTAAGGATTTTTATCTCGCACTATACAAGTCAAGGTTTTCCTTCAGCTGAGCTTTGTAAAATTTCCTATACAAGCTGAGGCATAATGCCATTTACAGAGCTGGATCCTTGAGAGCAAAGTGGGGTTTTTTTCCCTCCTGTAGCAAACCATCCAGACAATTAAAAGCAAAGATGACCCAGCTTGTGCTTGATATATGCTTGCTATTTTCAGCCATGGCTTTTGCTTGCTGGATTCGCGGAGGAATGTGTGTGTGTGTGTGACTGGTGCAATCAGGTCCCTCAGAGGGGACACAAAACCCCGTCCTATCGCTGCACATGAAAGCGGTACCGCTGCTTGCTTTCTTGGCTGCTTCCCTTGCCGACAGGGACACCCCACTGTGAGGCAAAGGACCAGTCTGCAGCAAGAGCTTTAAATTTGAAAAAGCTGACATGGGACAGCCTCGTTCCTAGCTGCGGAGGCTGTGCAGGAATTTCTGCTTAATAGGAAGGAGAAGGAGGACTCTTCAGCATGGTCCAGCCCCATGGTCCACAGGACCTTGATCTGCAAGAGCTTGCTTTGCTTGGGTGATGCAGGGTCTCTGGAGGAGCAGAGCATCTCGATCACACAGGGGGAAGGATGTCTGTGGAGCCGCAGAGCCTGTTTCAAAAGCCCTTCCCTTGCACCTCTCAGGCTGTTGAAGTCACAGCGCTTGTCCGCATGGGAGAACCACACTCACCCGTGGTCCGAGCCAAGCCCCAGCCTAGCTTGGAGGGACACCACTGGAGAGTGCCCTGTGGCTAAGGTGGACTCGATCCATGGACTAAGAGCTGCAGAAAGGACCCGTGCCTGCTGTAAGTGGCTCCGTCTTGATGCACTCTGTATTTTCTTTTAGTTCCTTGAGCTGAACTGCCTTCATGCTCCCAGAAAGGAGCTTTATGAGGCACAGCACCCTCAAATGACCTGCTGTCAGCCTTGCAGGTGGGGCAGAGCGTGCTGAGCCTCTCTGAGGGTTGTGGTCTGGCAGGCGGGACCACGTTCCTGCCCGTTCCCCTGTCCCAAGCCTTGCAATGCTGCCTGTAGTGGGCCAGGCTGGGCCAGTGCAGCCCACCTGCTAAGCCAGTACTAACTCTGCACTCTCAGACCTTTCTGTGGGAAAATCCAGACCTTGTGGAGCAGTGCCTGTGGGAGGGTCCTGGACAGAGGCTCATCAGAAGGACACTCTGAAGACTATGGTTTAGGTCCTCTGCTCAACCTGGTCTCCGCTGGACAAGCGTGCAGATCTTCCTAGAGCATGCGTATCTGACCTGTCTCCCTCCGCTCTGCATGGACAGCAGTTCACGTGGGTATGGCTCTCTGTGCTCTGCTTCTTGCACGCGGCGAATTCATGCTGATGAAGGTGGTTTCAAGGCACGCGCTATGCGTTGCGGTCAGAAGCTGGAAGGTCTGAGAAGGTCTGGAAGGTGTGAAGCTGAGATGGTCCTTTACTCCATGAAGGTCCGTTCCACGAAATCCCTCAGTGTCTCTGTCTCCTGCTCATTTTGTGACCTCCCTCAGGCTTGAGCAAAACAGAGCTAAATCGTTCCTTCTGGAGCTAATTCTGCCTGTCTTCTGCTCAAGGCCTGTGATTTCCTTGATGCGCATATGCAGCTGCTCTGTGGCCTGAATCTGCCGGACTCAGTGGCGAGGGGAAGGAGGTTTTGGGGTGTATGTGAGGGTTGGGGGGTACAGGGGTACTACACAGAAGGGCCTCCCCCTGCAGGTACCTGAGCCCAGGGCTCAGGCGTGAAAGGGGGTGGGATGTATGAGTGCAACGGGGGGCAAGGGCAATTCTGAGGGGCACCTGGGGGACGGAGCTGAGGGCTTGGTCCCATCAACCCGGGGGTGAGTCCCAGGAAACAGCCCTGGGAAGGGACGTGCCAGCAGAGCCTGGTTTGCCCCCTGCGCCAGCCTGGTGTCCGGGCGCAGACCCCAGAGGAGGAGCTGGCTTGCAGGGGCCGTGGGGTGAGGAGGAGGGGGGGAAGGCAGCTATCCCCCCGGCAGAGGTGCTCTGGGTCTGGAGAGGTTCCTTGCTGATGTGGTCCTGGGGATCTGGAAGGCGTTTTTCCCTCTGTTCTCTCTTAGGTGCAAATGCAAACTCCAGCCGAGCAGATGCCGGCTCCATGCCAGAGGAGTTTAGAGTTCCGCTGTTTTAAAATATTTATTAATGTGAAGATGTAGTTAGCACTTAAGCTGAGGCAATACAGTAGAAGTCTTTTTGTTGCAATGGAAGTTAGCGATGCTGAAAAGCCATTAAGCTGTAAATATAAACTATATTAAGTGCTCAGTAGCAACCTTAAATATCCCTGTGTCGGTTGCTTTGCTTCTGCGAGGCCGAGTGTCCGCTGAGGGCATTACCTGCCGCCATCGCTCC
>NW_010544613.1:0-446 GCF_000687285.1 Phaethon lepturus
GTTAACGCACCCAACGCGGTCCTGCCCCCGCGACCCACAGTACACCCTGGTACCGGCGGCCCCCCTGGTACCCTCAGGTGCTGTTAGCAAGAGCTGCAGACTCATTTATGCCTATTTTTAAGTTTGTGATACGGTCTCTGCACTGTCTAAATATATAAGTCCTGTACCGTGCGGTGAGTAACGTTTGGCGAAGAGCCGCGGCAAAGCAGCATGTGGCCGGGCTTTGAGAAAGCTGCGAATGTGGTGCGGTGGGGTGGAAGAAGATGAGATAAAAAACACTGAACACCCAAACTGTTGCTTGTCACATCCTGGAAAGACACGTGACAGAAAGGGCAGCGCTCACGGGTAAGCCGGCAACGCGGCGCAGCGGCGATGCGGCAGGAGTGCTCGGCACCCCACGCGGGAGCGGGGCAGTGGGGAGGCCCGTCTCCCTGTGGGCAGCGCAT
>NW_010544613.1:482-1826 GCF_000687285.1 Phaethon lepturus
TTGCATTTGCAAGCAGGCCCCGGCTGCCGGCCCCAGGTCTGGGGGCTCAGCGCTGTGAAAGCCGAAATTCGCTTCCCAGCACCCTCTCCGGAGGGCGGCCGGGGGGTGGGAGCTGGGCAGGGGCCGGTGCCTGCAGGCGCTGGCACGGCAGTTCCTCGCACTTCGGAGAGCCCAGGCTGCGCTGGGAGGAGTGAGGGATCTGGTCCGTTCTGGGGCTGAAATGTCACCCAAATTGTCACATTTCTCCCGCAAGCATCAACGGGCACCTTGCGTTACAGGTCCCGTGCGTGCAGGTTTATTTAAGAAGCCTTAAAGAACACGTTTTCTAAAAGACTTTAGGCAATATATGAAGGAGAAGCTCAAGTCCCCCTTGGAAACAACTGATCGGAAATGAGCTGACGTGTTACACCACTGCAGTTAGAAACCAGACGGGAAGAAAAGGGGCTGTGCTTTGGGTTTTTTTTCTTTTTGCATGAAAGATGTTTTATTTTCTGTGTCTTTATCCTAAACTCCCTCCTGGCGATTCTTGATTAATAAAACCGCAAGCAGAGGAGCGGGCTGCGATGAGGTCACCGCGCCAGTCCTAGAGCTGTCACCACCTGATGGGTGGCCCGTGGGAAGCGACAGGCTGGCCCGTGCCCCGCCACCAGACGGTCACTCCTACCCGCGGCGTCCATCGGCTTCTCGCTCCGCTCCCTCCCAGCCCCGCAGGCGACATCGCAGGGCTGGCTGGCGACCGCAGGCTGCTTTTCATGTTTCTCTCCGTGTAGCCAGGAAACCGTGGCAGAAAAACCCTGCAGGGGTTGTCTCTGGGCAAGGCCACGACGCCCACAGCCTCGGATCCATCACCCGTGCGGAGTTGCACTTGTTACTTCATCCAGAGTCCGCTGCGGTCAATGAGTCCTGCAGTAATTTTGGTCATTGTAGCACTGAAGGGGAGTAAGACATAAAAAAATGCTCTTCCCCTTGCTAGCTTTCTGACATTTATAATGAAATTTTCAGCATGAAAGGGGTAAATGGCATTGCCTTGATAGGATTAAGGAAAAATACCCAAACTTTTGAAGTTCCCCATTTGCCTTTGGAGAGACCCGGCTGCTCCCAGCCCCCGGGGGACAGTTTCCCCGTGTAACGTGGGTTCAGACCTGGGATTCACTTTGCCAAAATCTCCAGCTGATGAGGGATTGTCACCTTTGCTCCCTCATCTTCAGTCTAAGCAGGTAGTCAAGGCAATCTGTATTTAAACCTAAAGGTGTAAGGGAGGTGGGAAGTTACGTTGTCCGCAAGCCTTTGAGGAATAAGAAGCGCTTCTGTGGGTGTTGTTGCTGTGTTGCCCATGCTCGGCTG
>NW_010544614.1:0-12644 GCF_000687285.1 Phaethon lepturus
TTTTCCAACTTTAATGATTCTATGATTCTTTGATACTATAATTTTAATTCCCAGTTAAGTAGATTAAGCAAACTGTTATCCTGTAAAGTCTGCATATGTTCACATCCTGATAACCACCATTATCCTCTTTCTTCATTCTGAAATATATTCTTTGCTTTAGTATGCTTTTGCTGCAAAGTGGGTTGTTTTTTTTTTTTTAGCAAGATTATTTCCGTTGTCGTGCATTCCTTTTATAGAAGAACCAGAGCCATTTTTTCAGCTGCATTTCACAGGAGACTAAGGATGGGAAATTGCTCAGATTTGTGAGCTGAACAGCAAAAACCCAATGCCCATGAAAACAAAACTATGGATTAAGCATCCTTTTGCACAGCAAAAGCATGGGGCAACTTTCATGACAGAATAAGGAGAATGAATAAGGAACTTCTTCATGGAAACCTCTCTGACAGAGGTACCTAAGTCCTGGGAGGTGGGCAAGGGTGTGTCATTATCTCTTGGGCTCACATGACAGTAGTCTTAGGCATGTGTACCCCCCAGGTGAATATGGGGGTACCTTCCCTTGAAAACACTGTGGCGTCAGACTTGGTGAAATGGGTGTTTCGAGGCTGGCATGGGAAGGATGGGGACAAGTGGGATCAGCTGTGCTCTGCTCACTGCTGACAGCTTGCTCCCCGCCTGCAGGAGGGAAAAGTTGCTATGTGGGTTAATTTTGGCTACAAGAATAGTTGAAGGCAAGTCACCTGGAGCACAAAATGCCTGCTCATTTACAGTCAGCAGAGCAGGGAAGATTGCTCTTACTAGCATAAGCAAGGCAAACGCAAGGCTATTCTTAACTTCTGCTGTGAAGATACACAAGATGAGATGTATCACAAACTTGGAGGTTTTCTTCTTGTTCTTCTCAACCTCAGCATCAGTCTGTTAATGTTCTAAACTATCTATTTACAGGTAAAATTTATTGATGCTTCTATTAATTTTCTATTTATTTTATTTGTGGTTTTGATGAAAAAAACACAAAACCAACCCACAAATAAAGAGGTAGATTGTAAATGTAAGGCTTCTGCTACCTGATATTGCTTATCTATAGAGTAATAGTCCCACTAGTGAATCCCATGGGCAATTACAGAATGTAATTGTATGTGCAGATGAAGGAATCAAGTACCTGGTACATGGAGAGGAAGTGAAAAGCTCCATGCCTTGCAATCAGGCACTACCAGAGCTTAAACTGTGTAAACCATTCTTTTATGAAAAGTTACCATAAAAAAACAATTAGCATAATTTCTCATTCTCTTTAAAATGGAAAGACCTGTGTGACATTTACAGTGTGCCCAAACAGCTGTACTCTAATGACTCAGGAAGTGAAATAGGGGTCTTTTCACTACTTTATGTTAAACATGTCAATTTCAATTTGGAATGAAAAATGCCTGTAATCCACATAAGAAATGCATACATTTAGTATTGTAGCAAATAAGTAGGTAGATTGGGCACACCTTTTAGGATACTAGAGAAAGTGATTTCCAGCAGTTTTGCTATAAAAACAAGTTAGTTTCATCTCAGCGTTGTTGTCAGAGTTCAAAAAAGTCTTCTTTTTTTCCTCTGAAATATGAAATAAGAGTGGATGAGATAAAAGTTGCACTGACAGTGAGAAAGAAAGTGCTTTTTGGACAAGCAGAGCATTACTGTTAGCAATAGTATTGTATCTCATATGAAGCAATGGGTAGTTTCCAAAATACAATGGACCATTTGTGAGGAAGGGGGTTAACATAACCCATCTGTCAGAATGGACAGAAGGAAAAGTAATTTGGAAAACAGTAACATATGGCAAATGACCCCTGTTACAGCTCTCTGGATTTCAGTAGGTTAATTCTAACAATGACTAGTCCTAAAATCCTAAGACCACAGAAGGTCCGCTCTGCAGGAAACATGAGATGGACTTCATCTGCTTCCTCAAATTCCAGAAGGTCTATTGAGTGAGAGAGACTGAGATGGACCGGCCAGGCCTTTGTGCCTATGTAGCTCTTTTCACCTGCACAGAGCAGAGTCTATGTTCGCCCAGAACCACAAACACTGATGCCAGTTAAGTATTGTTTCTTAACACATTTGTCTGCAAAGTGAGATCAAAAGAGTATAATGAGCAAGCTTCAACCCTGAATGGATATGCAGCAAGCAATTTCCAAATGTACACCACGCCAAGTACTCACAGACATTAAGAGGCTGACAGAATAGATAGGCTGACACTGTAGGTCATCCAGCTTTGATAAATAAGCACAACATCCTTAAACAAAGATAGCTGTTGGCCAGGGCAAAGCAGTCAGTCAAAATCTGACTGCTAGAAACACAGCAATCTATCACTTGATGACAAGACCTTGATCACCTGATGAAGCTGATTACAAAATCATCTGACAAGGTTGTAAAAGGGCCTCTCCCTCCTTTAGTAAGCCCATGGTCTGGAAGAGCAGGAGAGCAGCAGAGCTGATGGAGAGGTTGCAGGAAGCCTTCACCTGGTGAAGTCTCCAGAATCAGTGGAAAAGAGACAGGCAGAATAGTCACAGATATGTTTAGCTTCTGTTTCACTATTTACTTTTTACTACCTCTTTTAAGAAAAGGATAACTTTTCAGAAATTCTGTGCAAAACATATTTATGTGATGTGCTTTACCTCCTGTGTATCTCTGAGGAGATAACCTGTGACTCCACAGTCCCTTGAGTCTCATGCCATGGATTCCCAAGCATCTGTACTGGAGCTTAGACACCCCATAGGACTTCAGAGATCAGGCAGGGAGAGCACCTCACTTGTGCAAGCTTGGACATATGCATGTGTTTATAAGGTCTCACTCCTCTACTAGTAAAAAGAAAAAAAAAAAAAAAAGCAAGATCTATTCTGTGAGAAGGTCCATAGCTTTTGAAAATATTGTACCTTTTCGTATGCACTTACAGCTCCTGCTTCCTTACAGTCTAACGCCCACCGATGTCTTCTGTCTCATTAGATAAGGACGATGCAAAAGGATCTCTGGATTGGGATTTAGACTCATTTGACTTCATCGGGAGGATGCATTTGCTTTTTAATTGGAAAGTGTGCTTGGTTCTGGCTCCCCTTTCAGACAATCAGTTGGCTATAAATATAGGGCCTTTTTCAGCTGGAAACTAGGAGCCATTTCCCTGAAATGAAGGCAGTTACAGCAGTTTAAATCCCTTTATGGAAACTGAATTGTTCCAGCCCAGATTCCACTTCATATTAACAGCACTGAAAGCAAAATTAAAGTTTAGTTTAGATCACTAAGAGAGAAGCACTTGCAACAATCCCTGAACAGTTTAGAATGGAATAGAATATTTCAGTTGGAAGGGACATACAGTGATCACCTAGTCCAACTGCTTGATCAATTCAGGGCTGACCAAAAGTTAAACCATGTTATTAAAGGCATTGTCCAAATGCCTCTTAAACACTGACAGGTTTGGGGCATTGACCACCTCTCTAGGAAGCCTGTTCCAGTGTTTGACCACCCTCTCAGTAAAGAAATGCTTCCTCATGTCCAGTCTAAACCTCCCCTGGTGCAGCTTTGACCTATAAAACACTTTGCTGAAACCATACCAGTAACTCAGCAGCCTTGAAAAAGCAAAGCCAAAAATACTGCAGCAGCTGTCCCATCGATCAGCTTTTACTTATTCAAAACAGTGCAGGTCTGACATTTAGTACAGAAATAACCATTTCCCAGTTCATTCACAATTACATGGAGGAGTTGGGTAAACTTTGCAATGTGTGCTTGTAAATAAGCTTCCTTATCCTTGGAGAGAAGCATTTCTAATAGGAAATTAATTGAAGATTAAGTTCTAGATTTTGAAAATATTACAGATTTGCAGGAGCTGACCATTATCTATATCCTGGGTTACTTCCATGTTTGTCTCATTTGCTTAATCAGTCACTATTTTGAATCCAGATCACATGTGTTCTGGGGTCACTACCTTTTTTAATCTTATTATGCAATAGAAATTATCTTCTTGACTGTCACACAAAGAAAATTAGTTGCATTTTTGAGCAGAGGCACTGAGCAAAAGTTGCAGGATCTCAGGATTGAAATACAGTTTTGTTATTGCAAATAGACTTGTCATTAACTTTCCACCTGGGTATTTGTCAGTCATCAGGCATCTTTCCTGTTCATTCTGTTTACTGCTCACAACTTTGTTTCTTGTATGCAACTTCTCTTTTGCAATTCTATTTCAAAATTTCCCAAACACAACCGTTTTTGTTACCTATTAGGCGGTAGTGTGTATTACTCTGTCCATTGTTTCTGCTCTGTCTTTACTTCTCTTGAAGGACCATGTTGGTCCATGGTTGAAAGGGGAGGGCAGGACAGCCGAGTACAGTGTTTTCCCTCGTATCTAGTCAGAATTCCCTCTTCAACATTTCTCTCTGCCCTTGAAGGATCAGTTTGTGCAAGAAAAGTACAGGCTATGTGATGATGAAGACATGAATATGTGCCCAGCGTCCTCCAAGAGCTGATGAGGAATGTATTTCATCACAGGTGATAAAGGAACAGCCCTTTCCCTACTAATAACACCTGTGTGCTCAGACTTGTGCACTTCCAATTTTCTTTTTTCAAAGTTTGTGTTAAAATCAGGGAAGTCGATGATCTAAGATCTTGAGAATTCTGCTCCTTTTTTTCAGGCATCTATCCCTTAACCCAAAATATGTTTTTTTCACGAGGCTGTAAGACTATATCTGACAGCAGAACCCACACCTGATTAGCACAAGTGAGAGGTAGATCTCATTGAAGACAATAGAGCTGTGGTATTCAGCATCTCAGTTTTTATGCACAAATGACTATAAGCACCCTAGTCTTATATCCATGTGTTCTGACTTTGCTTAATCTTTTTTGTTTCAAAAGTGTCTGTTCCCAGCTCAGCTGAAGTTCAAAACCATTGAGCTACTCCTTTGATAACTGTCAAGGACCTGAAAGATAAGTTTAACTTTTAGTTCCGATAGCTCAAGGACAATAATCAGCTGTTTCAAAGACTGTGTGCATTTTTGCGTGTGTGACAGTGAAGAAAGTGCTTCTATTCTGTCAATTCCAACACCATCTGCTTATCTGGAAAATAAAAAACAGCCTCAAATGTATTAAGAAATGATGAAAATACTTTCAGTAAAAAAGGATAAATGATGGATTCAGAGTACAGAGTACAGTCAGATCAGAACATTTACTTTGAAGGGCTGTCCTAGTGTCTAAAGTCTTAATCAAAGCTGATGTTACAATTTATGCCTAATGTCAGTGCAATATATGCCCTGCAATAATGTATGAAATAAAAATATATGTGCAACATTATATGACAGATATTCCACTTTGCTTTTAATACGTAAGGTATTACCTAATACGTAGGTAAACGATAGACATTGAAAACACGTTCATAATAGGTTCTGGGATGTATACATATTTCTTAGCTTTTAACCTGGAAGACTGTCTTTGTTTTTTTGTAAAAGATTTTGAAGACTGAAGCGTGCATGTATCACAAAGTGAGATAGCCATATAGAATGGGATAATACGATTAAATGACAGCAAAGGTTACTGTGTAGTCAGAAGGCCTGTTCTCCTTATTTATATGAAATATTTATTTTGTGGGAAGCCAATCTGTTGACCTATCTTTTTCAGTCTTTCCAGACTAAATTGTGTTACCAGGTATTTACCTCTGCTCATCAAAGGCATTATTCAAAACTAACTTTGTTTTCCCTCTGCAAAACTCCTTCTGTCTTATCCTGAGTTACCCTCTCATCCTGTTGTTGGTTTGGAAATATTTCTTACTTTACATTTTTTGTTTATCCCTAAAATCCATTTCCTTTTGTTTGTTGTTATGAGTGGCTCTCTTTTGTGCTATTTCTTCAGTGTTTCTGCCTTACTTCTACTCTCTTCACCTTTTTTGTTCTTATCTGATGATTTCAGTGCCCAGTTCTTGAATCAAACAATGAAAACCTCTTTTACTGTCTACCTAGATATTTCTTTTTCTATTTGTTTGAAATGTCTTGAATATCTTTAAATGAATGTACTTGTGAATCCCAGCTTCCTGGTTTACCCCAAATGTATGTTGAAACATCTCCCAGGAGGCAGAAGACCAAGATAAAATATCTTTCTCTGAAGAAGTTGAACCCCGTTTCTCTCGCATTCAGGATAGCAGCCTACCTGCTGGTGTGGATGAGGGCAGAATCTGTTTTTCCTTTGAAAGCTCTTCTGGGAACACGACATTGTTGGGGACAGAGGGAATAAGGTAAAGGAAGACTGACTGCATCACACACCCCTTCGGGAGAGATTTCTGGGTGTTAGTCCCCGCTCTTATTAAAATGTCTATCTTTTTATCCATTGACTGAGAAGAGAAATTCCCTTTCCCTGTCTTTTGAGGATTAAAAGCCTTGGTTTTTGTTTATGCTTTGCTTTTTATGGTTATGGCTAAGTACATAGACGTCTTCAACCAGTCTCCATTGTATTAGCTACAGCACCCAAGGGGAGAAATTGCAATTGAATCCAGTCGGTGAGTGCTTTTGGCACAGGGGTTGCCGTAACCTCGCAAGCAGACTGAGCAGCTGCAGGGTTCAGCTGTGGCACAGCAAAGGCAGAAGACAGTTTCGAGCAGCGATGGCTAGCCTGAGGCTTGCACGTGCTTCGTAGGATACCCGTGGTTACAGCCCTCTGTGTGCAGCCTGCAGGCCCGTGGGACGACGGTGCACGGGGTGAGGGTGCAGCCAGGCTTGCAGCCAGGCCCTGAAGCTGGGTCGATGGTCACAGCTAGAAGTGAAGGAGGAGGACCGAGGGCTCCAGCTGTGATCTGCTGCATTCAGTTTTTAAGATCCTAATTTTAATAGAATGTAAATCCCAGCACATTTTGGTACTTGACTTCTCATCTAATGACAGTTGTTTGAAGAAACAGCTTGTTCTGGTCTGCTCTGACCCACAGGTCCTGTCTGTATTCGCACGTGGGGGTTCAGAGCTGTGTGGGCCTGTGGCGTTATGCTCCCCGCCTGCTCTGCGTTTCCCTTTCACAGCGTGTGTGGTAAATAAGCACGCAGCTGGGGAGTCAGTGGAAGCCCTCTCTTCTGTGGCTTTCAATATGCTTGTGTCGCCCGCAGTCGAGCAGCGGAGGTTTGCTAGTGCTGGCAGAGATTTTTCTCTCCCATTGCAGCAGGACAGCGGCACCGCTCCAAAGTTGAGCCTGTGGCTCTGTTGAGTAAAAGGCCTCGTGAGTCCCACACTTGTCTATATGATCGTCTGGCGTATAGCGGTCTGGTGAATCTGTCGGCTTCGAATGTGGATGTTGGAAACACAAAGCCTTAGAAATATTTCTAAATCCCAGTCAACAGCAGTAACCCTTCCATAAACCCGTTTACCCTGTTAAAAGGCGCTGTGCATGTTTCCAAGCTACTGGGAAGCCATGTGCCCTTTTTCTCTGTGGATGTGCAAAATGTTGCTCTGACCCTTAGATGAAGTTTTAGCATCTCTTCCCATGAAATACCAGTACATGCCTAAATCTGTTTGCTCACTGTAAAGCTTGTGCTCGGTGACTTGCTGTGATCCCTTTCTCTCCCTGTGGGAAGTGGAAACTTAAATAACTGCAGCTTAGTCCTTGTGCTCTCTTACCCTCAGCAGCGCAGAATATTTGCTGTCATTCACAGCACCTCACTTTGCACTTTATTTGTCGGGATACACACACAAACTGCACACTGAACACGATTTTGGGAGAAGGAGAAATGGTAAACGAAAGAAATTAAATTGAGACGCAAAAGCTGTTTTCATTATGCTGCTAGCAAAAGTTTATGGGAACAAGGTGAAAGGAAGCGCATTAACAGGTTTGCTTCCAAAATCTGTTCATACTGACAATTTTTTTTGAGCCTTAGAGAAAGAGCAGTCTAGCCTGTCCTTGAGCTGCAGCTGTAATCACAACTATAAATAACTGTTTAAAAATCATTTCCAGGAAAATCTCACATATTTGGAAAGGAAGAAAAATGCTCTTTTGCACTTCTACCTTGCATGGGAGCAAAACTGAAATATGAACAAACAAGCAATATATAACACTTCATCACGTTGATCTGAAAATGTCTGAGTTCATGGGGATGCTGTGTCACCCAAAAGAAAACCTGCTTTCTCAAACCAGATAAATCAATGACAGACAAATCTGAAGATAAACAGAGCATTCTCACGAAGGTCTCCAAGTGTCCGAGGGAGATGGATGCTCCTAATGTACAAATCTGCACTAAGAAGAATGAAAAAATCAAGGGGCATAAAACAAGAAAGCAGGTGTTCTGCAATACCGAAGAGCAAATTTGGCTTCTGATCCAAGTCAGAAAAGAGCTCCTGGCAATGGTGAATATCAACACTACTGAGAGAACTTCAGAGGTTATCTTAAAGATCATAGCTCTTTTCAGAAAGGAATAAAGGGTGACATTTTGAGGCATGTAATCTAGATTCACTGAGAAACCCAGGCCTTTAATTTTTCCTTCTCTTAATAAATAGTATTTGTTAATAACTAACATTGGGACTGTGAATTTCTGGTGCCTCTGTTTATAAAGGAGAAAAACAATAAGAAAATAGGTGCATGATATTGATTTTTGTAAATAAGACACTTTGACAGGTGTAAGGAGTGACATAAATTTACACATGTTTCTATTTGGAGTGTTGTCTTTTAAGTGAAATTATGAAATAGGATGCTCATGCAGTTGTAAACAAGATGAAATTCCTATCTGGCAGGCAATACAATGTGTATGGACTAATTTCCTATAAATACTTTTCATAGCTGTTTCATCTGGGTTGCTTATAAATTAATCAAACTTTAAATGAAGACTCTAGGCTTCAGGTACTATATGTTCCCTTCTAAAGAGATTTCAGTAAGGGGTCTGGATCTCAAAAAAAGTAAATTGAAAACCAGCTGAAGTTTCCCATCATAGTCACAGTCCAAGGGGAACTGCTTTTCTCCTGTATTTACTGGTCAGCTAACCTTCACTTCAAGTTGGCACCATACATGGGGCCTATGGAAGACGCCGTCTCTTTTTCAGTATTAGATATCTATCTTCTGGGTTGCCACCAATGAAGACAAAGCCAGACTCTTGGAAGTTCACCTTCAAAGGACAAGAGACAGTGGGTACAGTCTAGAACATAGGATCTTTTTTTTCTTTCCATGCGAGTGGGATGATCCATCCTTGGGTCTACTCAATATGTGACTGTAGAAGATCTTGTGCAACCTGCTTTTACTAGACCCACTATGAGCAGGAGATTGGATTATATGAGTAAAGGAGGTTCCCTTACAACATGTATAGTTCTGTAACTCCTCATAAATAGTTAAAATATGAGAAAGTTACAATAATTTGCCTGAATCAAGTGGTAGAATTGCTTGTTTAAATATTTTAATATCTGAAAATGTCCTCTTTATTAATGTATTAAGGCTTTCTTTTGGAAATAGCAAGTCATTAATTGTGTTACAGTGTAACTTTCTAGAGTAACAGAAGAGTCATTGACAATTCCCTGTGACAGGGAACAGTAATTAAAACATTTGTTTTTCTAGTTAAAGAATCTGAGAGTCGCTGTAATGACTCTGACAAAATGTCTGCCTAGCTCTGTGTTGTCACACTGAAAGTGGTAAATAGTAAGAATATGAGAACAGGAGAAGTGCTTGCTGGAGGCTGGGAGAGTATCATCGGTTGATTCAGAAGCATTGTCTTAGAAGATTTTTTTCGTACATGTATTCAGTCACATTCTGAACTCATCTAGAAGTTTAGCATTCACAGTTTTATAGGTTAATAAGCTCGCAGCTTATTGCACACTATGTGAAGAATTTTGGCTGTTTTGGACACGCTTTCTGAAATTTCACTTAATGGACTCTAGTGGTACTGGAAGAGACAGGGAACTATTTACGTTTCCCATAGCATGTGTAGTTTTTCAGATATCTGTTTTCTTTTCCTTATCAGTAGTCTTTGTTCCAGACTAAGGTGTTCTATGCTATTCTTTATATAAATATGTATATACATGTGTGTGTGTGATGTCTTGGGAAAGATGTTGACCACAGCTATGGGGTGGTATTGATGTCTACTCAGAAAAAAAAAGGCTGATGTGAGTACACTTAATTCCCAGAAGTTAGCAACTGCCAATGCTTGTACATTTGTATTTATTTTCTGAAGCCTGGCAGGAAGTATTCCCCAGCCCGTGAGCCCCCTAAACTTACTGCACTGAGAGAGTTCCTCTGTGTTAGTGCAGCTACCCTCTCTGAGGAACCACTGAATCCTGCATGTGCTGGTTTCCCAGTGGTGGTCTTTGCTCTACAGCACCAGACAGGTTTTTCTGTAATCAAAACAAGTCCCTCTTTATCATGAATTAAGGTATCTGAGTGAAAATTTAATCTATAGACTTAGCAAAAAAAAAAAAATCAAAAGTAAACATGAAATGAAGCTTTACTCTGTGCTTACAAATAAGATACCCTTTTAGCATTTCTAGTGTCTCCATCAAAGTCTTTGTCTCCTTTCCTCCTCCTTTGATCTGCCTTTCCTCCTCTTCTCCTCCTTTCCTCCTCCTGTGATGTGCCTTAACTTGCATATCCCTCCAGTCATGCAATGGGTAGTGATCATACCTGGACTAAATCTTAAGTATCTTACCCCCACGTCAGTACTGTCTCTTTTATTTGTTACAACAGAGACTTTTTTTTTTTAAACCTGGTTCTTTTGTAGCAGCCATACTTAGGGACTGGGACTTCAGTCTAGATTTTCTTTTTCTATCCCTGCATGATGAGTGTGACCTGCTAAAACATAATAATGTTTTGTAAACAAAGGGCATGCCAAATTTATTGATCCGTTACAGCTTATACTGCAGTAAGCTAAAATGTGAAGCACTATGACTCCTGAAATGAACAGGAACTTTCTGATATTTTTCTCTTTATAGCAAAATATAATTAATTCAGCAGAGTAACAACAGAGTACGTAGAAAATGTGTGCCTTTCTCTGCAGATCATGTTTTTTTTTTTTTTTAGGATCAGATGCATTATTAAAAAGCATGCCCTTTGGCACACAATGGTGAAATCTGGACTTTTTTTGGCCATTGAGCAAAAAACTTCTGATAGTCCTTAGAAGCAGAGGAAATATAATTTCTTTTGTTGGCTCAAGCTCAACCAGGAAGTGCTACAGGACAAGATGGATGAGGGGAGCAGTAATGAGATACATAGGTGTTTATTTCTAGGTCACTTACCTGAACCTGATCCAGGTCAATAGCACCTGAAATTTCTTGAAAATTGGTACTCTTTAGTTAAACATGAAATGAGTCGGTATTGCCCCTACTACACTATAATTCCTTTATTTTCCTTAATATTTGAAGCTGAAATTATAGACATTGCACAAATAAAAGCAACTGCTGGTATAAGTTTTGCTGCAACTGGATGAGTGCCAACGTTTTAGCACAGAAGTCATTCCCTCAGCAAGCACTATCTGCAAGATTGACCCTGCAGCCAGGTCCTAACATCCCTGCACAGATGAGAACATTTTAATTGCCTGGGTAAACAACTCCTAACCACAGGGTGAGACACTATTTGACAGGAAATTCCTTTTTGTAAAGTGGATAAATAAGATCCCTAGCAGCTGCAAGTATATTCTCAGGGTAGGGGCCATCTGGACCACCATTTCACATGAACCCTCTTAGGGGCACAAACCCTGTGAATTCAAAGCTCTGCACCCTGTTTTCCTAGCACAAAGCCTAGTTATTCTGAGCGCCCTTGCTCCAACCAGTGTTTTCAAGACTTCAAGGTATCCGGCTGCTCTGTCTGCTAGGAGTCAGGGCAGGGTTTCCTTCAAACCCTGTTAGCATTCATCAAAGGTTACTTAGCTGGTGATGTTTCGAATGAACTTTTTTCCACTGGAAAATTTCTGGCCAGCTGTGCTTCCAGCAACCTCTGTTTCTAATGCTGCCTGTATGAAGCTCTAATCTCTCTGAAACCAAAGATCCTAGATGATGGATGAATACAAAACAGTGGAACTTATATGGTACATGCTAATCTCCTTGGCTCAAACACTGCTGTTTGATGATTCATGTCCTCTAGCCATCATCTGATAACTGTCTATTTTTGCTAACTATTTCAGTTGTGAGCTCTTTCAGGCATAGATGTCTGCCTCATTTTTCATGCTCAGCACTTTTTAAAAACTCTATAAAATAATAATTGCCATTGTTCCTCCCTTCCATGGAATTCTTGTGACTATAAGGAGAGAAGGTTTTGCTCTAGCTTTGTGCTCCTACTCCAGCAGCAACTCTGTGCTTTTCATCCAGGCACATCCCATTTACTCAGACCTTATGTAGATTAGTTTACAATAGAGGTAAGAGAATATTTATAGCAAACAGTTACTGTCTAACGTGGAATTTACTTCTTCCTGATCTGATATAGAAGAACATTTTCTTTAAGGCCATATTCAGGTGCAATTTAGATTTGAAGAGGTCTCCAGAGTTACCGTTTACTTTCCACTGGGATAAGAGTAGAATCGATTTCCTGTTGTCTTTGTGATGGAGTTTTTTCAGTGTAACGAAAAAAAAACCACAAAGGGGATTATCAGTTTTGAAATGTTCTGCTCAGGTTTTATAGACAAAGCAGTGGTAGTCTCCTCTAAAGTATATCTAAAAAGTGCTGTAAGAAGAGCTGGCGGGGAAGGCGA
>NW_010544615.1:0-3806 GCF_000687285.1 Phaethon lepturus
GCACAGGTGAAAATCTGCCGGTTCCCAGCACGTCAGGTACCCAAGCCCATGAAAGCCGCCTTTTGCTGATGTTCTCTTTCATTGAAGATTAAGCCTCCATTTGTTTTCCGGCATTTGATGTTTCATTCCTAATGATCTCTAGACTCGGTACCAAAGTTGTCTTCCTGACAGCGAGTGCCAAGCACGATTACTCGCCTGGCTCGAGATCCTCACCTCCACCCGATGGCTGCGCTCAGGGAATGCCATCGCTGCAGGGATGGCTGTGCCGGGCTGCCGGCAGCCAGCGCATCCCGCCAGCCCCCGCGCTCTCCTCCTCCCTCCCTCCCTCCCTCCCTCCCTGCTTCTCCTTCTTCTCCTCCTTTTTTTTTTTTTTGGCTTAATAAAACTGCACAAAGGCAACACTAAATAAGGAAAATATGCTTCCCAGTAACCAAAACTGACAAAAACAAAGATGACATGTTTATATAATTAGTTACACATCTAACTTTTTTCAGCTTTTCTTCCTTTCAAATATCCCACAACAACTCCGCAGCCCAGGCTATGAGTGAAGCTGAAATAGATGTGGAGCAATGAAATTGGTCTTTTTTTTTTAATCCCCCTAAAAACTATAATAGACCTTAGGTAACTCCTGAATCTTGGAGTCCCTATGCGACTGCTTTCTGCTGTGAGAGCAATTCATTAAAAGTTAATTAAAAGGTGAAGTTCAATATGCAGTTTCCTTTAGCTAATCCTCCTAAGGCAGCTTCATATGGCACTAATGTATCCATTTTGTTGATGTTAGAAAACAAAAAGGCAAGATTGTCTAATTAAAAGGTTGGTGTTTACAAGAGAGAGGTTTTCTAATTGGTGACTCTGAGTCCAAATTAATCCTAACGCTGCTCATTTAAGCGTTCTCAATCTAACTTGGACTTTTCCCCAATAAAAACTTGCAAAATGTGAATAATTTCCAGAACCTTTGATATAACAGCATTCAGCCTGCTTACGCCTTCTATGCTCATACATTTTGGGGCCCAGTTCTGAAGCACCTCACTGCCTGAGCTGCTTCCCTCTGGCTCCGGTGCGGGAACCTTCTTCTAAGGGCTTTGCTGGGCAGACTGGCTCCAAAAGGTGGAGTTTCATCTCTGTCTTTCAGCATGTTTTCACTCAAATATCTCAATGTGTGTTGTATTTCCACACACATCAGTTATTTTTCTTGTAATGCATTTTCAGTGCTTTATAGGAATGAGCACTCACCATTTGGTTGTTGGTGCCAAACATTTTTTTTTCTCTAATAAAAGACAAAAGTATAATAACTGTATTCCTACTAATTCTGGTTTCTTTTGACGGTAGCTTCTGAATTCCTGTCCTTGCAGTGAGAATACAGAAAAAGAAAAGAACACCCACCCCACCCCCCCCTTATGAATTTACACTGCCCAGACACACTTATGAGAAAGGGTAAAAATAGCCTAAGCTGCTATCACTAGTCAGTTTTGGCCACCCGGACTTTAATTTTGGAGACCATGCTTGCAACAGTATGTGGAAGAAATCTACAAACTATCGCAAAAATAAAACAACTACCTCAAGAGAAAACCAATTCTAAAATATAGGCTGTCTGGGACAATCCTTTCCTTTTCAAAAGAATGGAGATACTAACAATGACGAAACTTGATATGTTCATCAAGGACTGTCACAAAACCAAATTAAAATTGTAGCTTGCCCAGAAAATGAAAGTGCCACCTAAGGGCTAAACAAGGTGACTTTTTATTTACAATGTTTTACATTGATTTTTGTTTCTGCAGTCATCATCAGTGACTTTGTCCTCCAGTGTGCCAGTGTTTTTCTCCGTGTATATGACAATTTTCTTCTCCTTTGAAAGAAGTCACGTAGGCGGAATGTTATCCACTTTTACCTCAACGTACCTCATGCGGTAACCTTATGCTCGTCATAACATCTGAAGGTTAAAGAAATATCTCTCGCCAACATGACGCTTTTCCTCGACATCTCTACCTCTTCTTGTTTCTTCCTTCTCCTTTGGTCATTTAAATTGCTGGCCAACGATAGCCAAAAAGAAAGAGAAAGGGGAGGAAAAAGCAAGAAAAAGGTCTCATTTCTTTGCAAAACCATGGAAGCCCCCATACATCTGTTTGCGTTGCTCGGAAGCTGCAGACGTGTCAGATTGAGAGTTGTGTGGTTGGAAACTATTCGCTGCTCGCTAAAAAAACTCTTCTGGGTATGCCCCTGCATTCAAGGTATGGAAGCTAAAAGTGGGACCAGCCTTCCACAATTCTAGCTTGCAAAGTACACCGGAAAAAAAAAAAAAACAACAAACCAAATGGAAGAAAAAAACCTTGGTTCCCATACGGGAACGCCCAAGCCTTCTGGTTTGTCCTCAGTGCACAAATACTAGACATACTACAGTATTTCTGGGAGCTGGAATAGCATTCTGGGCATACCAAAATTAAGAGGGTTGGGCATGTTTGTGATCCTGCCGAGTTCCTCGCTATATGTTTTCCAAGAGAGAATTGTGAAAGAGCTTCCCAGTTATAGCCCCCATGCCTTTGCTGAGAAGGGATGCCACAAATCACGTGAATAATTAGCGACACTCTTAAGCATCTAGCACTGCACCCATTTATTTTCTTGGCACAAAATGTATTAGTTCTACACTATTCATTTAGTCTGCATTTAGCAAGAGATAAATTTTAGTCGGAAGCTGTACTGGAAGACAATATATACTGTATGTTGGAGAAAAATCTATTTGCTCTAAGACCATAGATTTCTCTAAAAAAAAAAAATCAGGAGGAATAGCATGGAGTTAATTTATATGAAAACCTAATTTTTGCATAGCTTTTGATTGTTCAACTCTTCTGACTAAATGGCCTGCAGTGACCTTTTCAGGAATGCTGTACTCAGAGTTAAATTCTCACCAAAAAAAGGCACATTTCTGTGATCCCCTCATTTAGATAATAACTCTGTGCCTTTTGCTATAAATGTGGAGTGAAGGGAGGGAAGAAAAGAGAAAGTTTTTCTTTCTCCACAAACGTTAATGAGACTTTTCAACTACGCTGTAGAGTGGAAGAACTTAAGCCTCTCTAGGTGTTTCTGTTTTTCAGGCTTTGAGCCTTGCTGTGCCTCACTCTCTCCATCCCACCTCTGAAAGGCTCTCAACAACCCATGGCTTTGTCTCTCCATATTTTTCAGTTTAAGCTACACTCTACCAGGACCACTTTTAGCTTCCATATTTCAACAGAAAAACAAATAGAAGCGGAAGCCATTTGATGTATTTTAGGTAGAGAAGGCCAGTAAAATATTGTTTAATGGGGATACAAAACCTTTCAGCCAACAGGATGCTGGTTCAGTTCCAGCCCAGATGAGGAACAACTAAACGTTGATACCATCTAATGGCTACTAAAGCCTTTGTAAAGTGAGTAGCTGCCTAAGTACCCTTCCCAGTGGCCACACCACAGAAGCACGCTAACGAGTGAGTCTGTCTTCAGCTTCTTTCTTGCCAGTTTCTCAGCAAGAAGACAAGGAATGAACGGCCGTGGGGACCAGCCACCCTGCCAAGCGGGTTATCAACTCTCCCGGAGGTCTGCGCACCGAGCTGAAGTCTGCCCAGAGGCTCTGTCATGGCCTGCCATGATGTGCTGGGAGGTTAAATTGCATGGATATACTGATATCGGTAGTCGCTCCCTCCCGCGAGCCCTCTCTGCCGGGTTAACAAATGTGAATCCATTAAAACACAGCTTTAGAGACCCGGGCTCTAAGCTCGCCCCCCCGCAAGAGAAGGTACGGCTAGACTCGCAGCAGCACGTGGCCGGCCGGCGCCC
>NW_010544616.1:0-485 GCF_000687285.1 Phaethon lepturus
CTTGCAGAGGCGTGTGGATTTGCAGTGCCGCTTGCAGGGGAAGGGTTAATGTTGCCGTGGTGTGTTGCCGTTTTTGCGCTTGTTGGGTTTGAATAGAATGGATTTTTTTTTTTTTTTTTTAAATCTGGGGCTAATGTGCAATTCAAATCATGTTTAGTCATCGCCCGATTGCCTCTTTTTAATAACAGCTGGACTCTTTGAGGGAAAACTCTCTTGCTCTGCCAAGTGGCTTCAACGCTGCTGGCCTCCCGTTCCAGAGCCAGGTGTGTCGCTCTGAAACGCGCTCCTGGGGTCTGTGCCGAACGCGGGGGGCTCGCCTCAAAGCCTTCCCGCGCTGGGGCCGGTGAACTTCAGGACGGAAGAGCCTCTGTAAATGCCATATGATATTTAAGATGCTGTTTGGTAGGTGCAAAGAGATAAAAAGCGCCTTCCGAGGCCTTTTGCTTTGTGGTGCACCTGAAGTGTGTCTCCTTCGCTCGGCCGTG
>NW_010544616.1:531-6681 GCF_000687285.1 Phaethon lepturus
TCTTTCATCCCTGACGTCGAAGTTGAAGAATGCTTTTCAACTCGGCGCTGGGAGAGTTGCAGGTGTACTCTTAGCACATGTCTGTGACTTTCTTCTCTTCCTCCCCTGCTGCTCCCGTTTGGGGCCAGCATAAACTTCTAACTGTGAAAGCCGTGGTGTCTTGACACAGAGAAACCTCAGAACTGCCGGCTGTTGCGGCTCCTGCCCAACACGACGTACAGAAAAACAGTCGGATGGGGGTTCTTTTGCCTTCCCAACCTGTTTTCCGATATGTATGTTGGAAGAAAGGGTGAGGAGCAAGCTTGCGGTTGCCTGTTTCCCTTAGCTTGTGTTAAAAAAAAAAAAAGGTGCCGAGAAGGTGAGTTAGTCCCAGAAAGCAGCCAGCGAGGGATCCTGCGTTGCTCAGGCTTCGGTACTGCCGATGAGCAAGTCGGGACCTCTCTGGTGTACGAGGAGAACGGGCACGGTGTTTTAACCCACTCGTGCTCTTTGTGCTTCCCATCTCCTAAATAAAGATCTTCAGAGATCTGCAACTTAGCCTGTTCTCATGCTAGACTTGTCCCAGGCGCTTACAGCGGGCTTTTAGCAGATGAAGTAAGCCAGAAGGTCAAGCTTTGCTCTAACTTGAGGTGACTTTGTGGACTAAGTCTGTAGTCTAGTTCCAGAAGAGCCAGCAGGGAGTGTGCAGATCGTCCGGGGGCATAGGCTGGCCCTGTGGGATGTTTCTCTGAATCCCCAAGTTGAGCTCCTGGCGCGGGGGGTTTGGTGTCTCTTTTCCGTGGAGATGAAGCTGTGTTTCATGTTTCTGAAATGCGTTGAGGCCCTTGGATCTGCATACGTGGTGTAATTTTGGCGAAGCTGTGCTGTTCAGAAGTCGTTCCTCCGTGGCAGCAGAATAGAGGGTCCTTCTGACGCGCTGTTTGTATAAGGGCTGCGATAGGAACTTTAATGTATATTCCTGCCGCGTGTATCTAATCTAAGCGGGGTCCTCGTGGGTGTTATTTTGGAGAAAGGCTGTGGCTATGTCTGCCAGCTCAGGCTCAGTGTGTATCCCTCTGCGACCAGCTCCAAATCTGGGCTGGCAGCGCAAAGTGCTGTTGGAGACGAAAGAGCTCGGGTTGAAAGGGGCAGCCGGAGATCACCTCTGCATTTTGTCAGGCTTTTGGAGCAGTGGAGCGTGAAACCCAGCACCGCTCCTCCTTCCTGCACCCTGCTCTGGGTGCTACGAGGTGAAGATCTCCTGTGCGCAAGGCGAGTTTGCAGATGGAAATGGGAAGAGGTGTAAGGCACACGTGGGATATTTCGGTATAAACCCTGGGTTTCCCTGTTGCTTCCCACTTGCCGGTGTACCGGAGCATCAACTCCAGAAGGACTTAGCAGCCCTCGGAGCCTGCGAGGGGAAAGAAACAAGAGGAATAAATACGCTGAGATGAATTTCAAAAAGGTGGTGGGTGACAGCTGTGCGTCCTAGGATTGGAGTGTTTCTGAGAATAAAACCATCAGTTGCTGTCATTCACCCTCCGGGTATGAAATTGGAAGCCCAGTTACCCTTGAGTGTTTCATAACCTTTACCTTTTGGAGGTCAAGGCCATGTCATCATTAATCTACCATCGCCTGAAAGCCTCGGGGCTCTGCTTTTCATCCTCCCATCCGTCATGCTGCAGCAAGATACAGGAGAGTGACCAGAAGGGTCCGGTTTTATACACGCATGTGGGCACACACCCTTCCACTCTCCAAGAATGAAAACACCGAGGATGCGATTACGGAGGCTCGTGTCTGTCTCTCTGCGTTTGTGATGAGGATACTCCAGGCTTCATCTGCAAATCCAGAGCAGCTTCCTCCTGGGGCTGCTTTAGTCTGTGCAGGAAGCAGCGCTCTGCCCATGCGGCATGAAACTTGGCCTCGGGGGCAGAGATTTCGTAGCGACGTGGCCTTTTAAAATAGAGAGCGGGTGCGCCAAGCCAGTCGTTTCCCTGCGCGTCGGGGGGCTGCCCCTTCGGAGAAGGCTGCTGCTTTGCCTTTTGCGTGGCTGTCACCGTGCAGCGAGCTCGGGCAGGGCGGGGAGCTGTGATCTGACGACAGGATGGCTGCAGACGGCAGCTGAACGCGTGGAGCGTCTCCCGTGCGTTGGTCCCTTTCCCCTCACCCGAATCTGTGCCAGGCTTGCCTGGAGAGCCAGGCTGGTTCTTCATCCTTCTCCCTACCCAGCTGCTCGGGATGAGCCTGAGGTTCCGCCTGAAGTCTCCTTTCATAGCACGCACGCGGAGCAATTGCCGTTTAACCTACGTGTCTGACACCCGGGTGCTGCGAGCACAGCGAGGGATGCGTTGGTGGCCGGTGGGGCCTCGTCCTTCGCAGCCGCTCGCTCGGCGCGGAGATCGGAGGCGCCCGTGACGAAGCGTTCGTGAGAAGCTCGTGGGCGCTGGGGGCCGAGGGCGGCTCTCCCGCTTCTTGCCCTGAACACCAAAGGCAGTGAGATGCTTTTAGGTGATCTGGGATCGACCTTTGTCCGCCCTTTCACAGCAAGGCTGGCGGCGCGGTTTTCCCCTCTGTAAGAGTTTGAGTCCTGCAGGTAAGTTAACCAGCACCTCGCACCAGGGAGCTGCCGCCGCGGCTCCTTATTCCAGCGCTGCAGGAACTGCTGCTGGCAGCTCGCCGAGCTCAGGTGGGAGAGGAGAGCGGTGGGCTCGCTGTCAGCGGAGGGCTGAGGTCTCCCTCGCCGGGAGCCGCGTGCGGCGTTCAGAGGTGACCAGCTGTGCTCTGCCCGCCCCGAGCGGGGATCCGCTCCCTTGGCAGGGCGGCCGAGTGCCAGAGCTCTGCGCACCATGGAAACCCCGGATTAATGCCTTTTGGCATTAACTCTTCCAGCACCAGCGGTAGCACTTCGCCTGCTCCCTGGAGAGAGGGAATGATCCAGTCTTTAAATGGATCCTTCTGTCATTTGGGAATCGGCGATATGAGCCAGAGGACAAGCCATTAAACCTGGATTTAATCAGTGCTGACGGGCGCTTTTCCAGTCTGGGGCTGTTACGGCCCCTACGGCCCTTTGGGGCCTCTTCCCCTGCACACCGGGGAGCTGCCCCACTCGTGTCACTCGCCTCAAGGCATAAAAAGATTGCTTGAAGCCCGAGGTTCCTCTGGATGCTGTACGGGGCTCGTCGAAGTGCCGTGGTGTGGAGGCGAGCCCCCTCTCCTCGCTCCTTGTCCTCTGCCTGGAAAAGGGCTGGCAGCAGCTTGGGGGCATCAGCCTCGGGGACAGAGGGGCCTGATTCTGCCTGGGGGGGTGCAGAGCAGTGCACCCCACCCCTCGGTGCCTGCAGTCCGTGGGGTTTAGACTGGGCGCTCCAGACAAGGAGGGAGCCTGGATCTCGCGTGGAGAGGAACCGGATCCCGAGGCAGGTTTCCCGGGGCGGTGGGATGCGGGTACTGCCAGCAGCCCCGCGCGGAGCTGTGCCAGCGCCCTGCGGTCCCGCAGATGGAATTTAGGGCTCAAAACTAAAGCTTTGGCATCGCATACAGCGCGGCGCAAATACATCCATACGCTCGTGTAAACGTTGCCTTGTTACCAGATCACAGGAAAGGCTTTAGCTCCAGGGCTCGGAGTCCTCCATAAAAGCTTTTTTTCACTCTTCTTTCCCCCACCCCCCTTTTTTTTAGACAAACTAAAAAATAACTATCGTGGCGTGAGTGCAAAGGGAACAAGCCTAGAAATAGTAAGGTTAGAAAATAAATCTGACATCCTGCCAGAAAGGTCAGCTTTCCCTGCCGACGCTGGTGCACCCATTTGCACGCCGGAGCACGGCCCCGGGGCACTACCAGGGGTTGATAGATGCAGAGATAGCAGCGTTTTGATAGAGGTAATTTTCCTCAGATGGGTTTCAGCACCCCATGAATCAAAACCTGTCAGCGAGAAGCTAAAGATGGAGTGAAGTTTATTGTACGCGTGTTTGCATCTGACACTGTCGTGCTAGGGGGTCAAGTGAGCGAGATCATTAGGACCGTGTTGATTTAGGAGGACGGTTATGTGCTTTCCCTGCAGGGCAGCGGTGGGGGCGGGAGGCGGGGGGGTGGCTTACCGAAAAAATAAATAACAACCTACAGCTCGGTGCAGTCCCTGGGAGCCTCCCGTGTCCTTTTATTAAAGACACAGCGCTTTTCTTCTTGAAGGTGGCTTTGGGGCCGTCCTCTTGCTTGCGGGATTTAAACCACGCGGGCAGCAGTGATGGTTTTTAGGAGCCTGCTTAGCGTCGCTAACGCACAGGTTGGATTTTCTTTGTGTGGCTGCAGTTGGCGTGTACGTTGTGCCGCTCCGGCGAGCGACTTTTCCTTCCCTTCCCTGTCCCCGTGATGATAATCCCTCCCGGCGTCCTTTGTTCACAACCCTCAAGTTTCGCCGCTTTTCTGGGACGTTGCTTCTTCCTGAGAGCTGGAGTAATGCGAACCGGGACCGGGTGCTGGGGTGGGAGAGGGCTCTCGCTGCTGCTCCCCGCCGAGAGCCGGGGACAGACGTGTCCCCCTCCACCCTCCCCGTGACGTGGGAGTGGGGAGGGCAGGGAGCGCCCAGGCTGACTTCAGCTTTGCTCATGGCTTCCCTTGTCAAACCTCGGAGGGGAGGGCTGGCAGAATGGAGCGGGTGGGCGAGGGCGGCGATGTCCTCATGACGGAGCCGTCTGCACAGCAGGCCGGCGCAGAGCATTTCTGGGGAGGAAGGTGACGCTGCGGGCTCGGCAGGGCTGGCAGCGCTTGCCGTGGTGTTCGGCGGCGGTCCCCCGGGGGGGATCAACGTGGTTGGGGCCGCGGCTGCCTACGGAGCCGGAGCTTGTGAGAACCTCGGAGCTTTCAGCTCAGACGCCCCGGCCAGCCCCGTTGCCACAACACACGTCCGTGTCGGGAGTAATAGCGCTGAGCGGGTCAGCGTGGCCGCACTTATGTAAGGTACTGACACGGCGAGGTCACCCCGCTGCCGCTCTGGGACAAATTTGGCTGCTGATGGTGCGGTTTATGACCTTGGGCTTAAATGGGTGAGAGTCCAGCTTGATTCCTCTGCTTGGCTGGCTAATTCCACTTGAGCCAGGTGGAGCACTTGGGGCTTGAAGCGTATTTTCTTGGAAACAGTGCCCTTGTTTTCCTTCTGCCTGGTGCCCCTTGCTCTGAACCCCAGGCGATGGCGTCGGTACCTCGGTTCCCCAGGGCGGCGGGAAGCCACGCGTCAGGGCGGTGCGGCCGGGGACCCTTCGGCGAGCGAGAGGCTGCTCGTGAGCCGAGCTCTGCGGGATGGCGAGACGTGCTGGATGAGGTTATGGGGAGCGAGAGCTCTGAGGTGTGCTTAATGACGGGGAGGGGGACGCGGTAGGAGCCTAGCAGAGGCCTCGGGCAGCCTGAGCTATAGAAATGGCCTGAAAGAGGCACCGAACAGCCAGAGGTAGGAATAAATCCGCAGAACATGGACGCGTTGAGCAGGCGATGATGGGTTTGGCTCTTACTGGCGATCAGGACATCAGCATTGGTGATGGCAGTGGAAGTAAAAAGCCGCCGGGTTTTTTGGAGAACTTTGAGAGGTGTGGATCGGAAGGCTCCGGGCAATGTCAGTAGAAATTTGCTCACTCAGGCTGGAAATAAAAAAAATGAGACTTGGGAAGATGGAGAGCGCGCCGAGCCTCCATCTCCAAATGAGAATGTTTCCGAGAGAAGCGTCGGTGCCGTGGGGGTGACTGTCAGATTCCCACGGCTCGCTTTCCCCAGGTCCCTGCGACAGCTGTGAATGCTTCCCCAAATCCCTCCTAGACCACATGCAGACAAAGGTGAGGTTCTGGCTGCCGAGGCTGGATTTTCCTTTGCACGTGCCCTGTCGCAGCAGCTGTGACGAGCGTCCGTCCTTTCCTTCCACCCTCCGTCGCGCGTGGGTTTGAGCGTGAAAAAATTGAGAGCAAAGACGATACGGTGCTGTAACGAAGGGCAGGCTTGAGGGCGGCTGCGGCTTTATTTGAGGAGGTCGTGCCGTGGGCTGGTAGGTTGACGCTGCCCCGTGCGTCGTCGAGGATCGCTGCTGAAGGACCGGAGCTGCCCTCGTCGTCCGAGCGCTCTGCGGGAGCTCTCCTCCAGCCCGCGCAGTGCCTCTCCTTTGCCAAGGCAGCGGAGAAGCCTGCTCCG
>NW_010544616.1:6705-6994 GCF_000687285.1 Phaethon lepturus
AGAGCTTGCCCCGCGCTCGGCGTCCCCGCCGCCCCGATCCAGCTCTTCCAGCAGGTCCTCTGGTAGCCAACTGCGGGAGGAGTGGGGGCAGGAGGAACATGATTTACCATTAAACGAGCACCCTGGGGTATTGCCAACAAAATAAATCTTTGTCCTTCTTTGTGCCAGAGTGAAGAAGACGAGAAGCTGAAGAAGAGAAAGGAGCGGTTTGGCATCGTAACGAGTTCAGCCGGGGCTGGAGCTACAGAGGACACAGAGGTAAAACCTTTTCCTGAGCGGGTGGGGAGCG